>NC_090247.1:68923195-69106200 GCF_037325665.1 Littorina saxatilis
ACACACACAAGAAAAATGTTCATTCAAAATGAACAGCGTCGATGCAATGTCCACCAAAGATTTATTTTGGGAAGTGTTAAAAGGTTAGGGTCAAAAGTCAATGAATTGCATGTTGTGCTGGATATATAAATTGTTTATTTCAGTCAATGCTTGCTATGAATTGATCAAACAGCCACAAGAAAAAACAAGTCGCGTAAGGCGAAATTACTACATTTAGTCAAGCTGTGGAACTCACAGAATGAAACTGAACGTAGTCCGCCGCTAGTGCAAAAGGCAGTGAAAGTGACGAGCCTGTTTGGCGCGGTAACGGTTGCGCTGTGCTTCATAGCACGCTTTACTGTACCTCTCTTCGTTTTAACTTTCTGAGCGTGTTTTTAATCCAAACATATCATATCTATATGTTTTTGGAATCAGGAACCGACAAGGAATAAGATGAAATAGTTTTTAAAACGATTTCGGAAATTTAATTTTGATCATAATTTTTATATTTTTAATTTTCAGAGCTTGTTTTTAATCCAAATATAACATATTTATATGTTTTTGGAATCAGAAAAGGATGAAGAATAAGATGAACGTAAATTTGGATCGTTTTATAATTTATTTATTTTTTTACAATTTTCAGATTTTTAATGACCAAAGTCATTAATTAATTTTTAAGCCACCAAACTGAAATGCAATACGGAAGTCCGGCCTTCGTCGAAGATTGCTTGGCCAAAATTTCAATCAATTTGATTGAAAAATGAGGGTGTGACAGTGCAGCCTCAACTTGTACAAAAAAGCCGGATATGACGTCATAAAAGACGTTTATAAAAAACAAAACAAAAAAAAAAACGTCCTGGAATATCATTCCCAGGAAGTCTCATGTCAAATTTCATAAAGATCGGTCCAGTAGTTTAGTCTGAATCGTTCTACACACACACACACACACACAGACAGACAGACACACACACACACACACACACACACACACACACACACACACACACACACACACACACACACACACACACACGCACATACACCAAGACCCTCGTCTCGATTCCCCCCTCTATGTTAAGACATTTAGTAAAAACTTTTTAATTAAAAAATAGAGCTTGTTTGAAACAGGTAGAAAGGAAGAGTTGATATTGCAATATCTGTACGTGGGAATGTGGTGAAAAAGAGTGCTAAAAGTAGTAAGTCGGCCTCAGATCCATTTCAAATATTTATTGCAGAAAAACAAAATACAAATTAAAAACAAAACCACAGAACCATTACCAGGTGTCATAGGAATGTTTGAAAACAATAGTTTTAATTCACACTGTAAATACAGGAATCAGAATTAAACACCTCAAATTGGCACATGCATAATGAATCACCTGGAATTGCAACAGGGAGATACTGAAGTAATTGAAAACAAACACTTGAAATTGACAGAGAAACAATTGAAAATATATTACTGACATGAGCGTACAATATTTTAATGGAAGTGCATTTTTAGCACGAAGCATCCGCAGGAGGATGCACTAACAATTACATAGTGCCACAAAATGTGTACGGACATTTCACAACCGTGCATTATTAGCACAGAACACATACATGGGGGCGCACAAAACATTATTGTACCATGATGATGATCGGGATTGTTGAAGATCTTTTCTTGTGCAAGGCGCCCCTGTATGACCGCAACTGATCCAACCGGCCGCATCTGAACAAACGACGTCGAAACGGCGCGAAACACGTCCTCTCGGTTGGTCTCGGATTGACTCGGCTCCTCTCGGTCTTTTTTTTTGTGTGTCTTTTTTTCTTTTCCTTATGGTCGGAGTGGTATATTTATGTACATCTTAGATTAAAAAAAACACCCGAAAGCTGTGTTTAATCGTTTCGCGTAAATTGTACATTTTTTTCAGCTTTGAAATTGTTTTGGCTTGGAGAGTCAGCGCGCTTTGGCTTGGAGACTAATTCTCCACAGGCACGTTCTTCCCAACCACAGATACCAGCGTCGTCCGCGACGCTGGAAAAACACACACTCATACGCACATACACGGTTGGGCTAGTGGTAAGGCGTCCGCCCCGTGATCGGGAGGTCGTGGGTTAGAACCCAGGCCGGGTCATACCTAAGACTTTAAAATTGGCAATCTAGTGGCTGCTCCGCCTGGCGTCTGGCATTATGGGGTTAGTGCATGCTAGGACTGGTTGGTCCGGTGTCAGAATAATGTGACTGGGTGAGCTGGGGTATGCAGTGCCTTGGCGTAGCACATCTACTTAATTTTTATATTTTTAATTTTCAGAGCTTGTTTTTAATCCGAATATAACATATTTATATGTTTTTGGAATCAGAAAATGATGAAGAATAAGATGAACGTAAATTTGGATCGTTTTAAAAACAAATTATTATTTTTACAATTTTCAGATTTTTAATGACCAAAGTCATTAATTAATTTTTAAGCCACCAAGCTGAAATGCAATACCGAAGTCCGGCCTTCGTCGAAGATTGCTTGGCCAAAATTTCAATCAATTTGATTGAAAAATGAGGGTGTGACAGTGCCGCCTCAACTTTTACAAAAAGCCGGATATGACGTCATCAAAGGTATTTATCGAAAAAAATAAAAAAAATGTCCGGGGATATCATTCCCAGGAACTCTCATGTCAAATTTCATAAAGATCGGTCCAGTAGTTTGGTCTGAATCGCTCTACACACACACGCGCACAGACACACAGACACACAGACACACTCACACACACACACACACACACACATACACCACGACCCTCGTCTCGATTCCCCCTCTAAGTTAAAACATTTAGTCAAAACTTGACTAAATGTAAAAGGACTTGGAGCTTAGTAAGCTGTGTATTCCACGGAGGTGCAGCGGTCGGTGCGGAGTTGTCTCCCGTGCCTCAGAACTGTAGATCACAAGAACTACTTCTATAGTCTGACTGTCACTGGAGGAAAAACAACATTACACAACGATAAGTTCAGTGAAATAAAACAACGCCATTCTCTACTTTTAAATAGCATGTACCACGCAAACGTTCGCAAGTGGCTATTGAACATCAGTATTTTTGCCGCGGCGGCTTATTACTTCCAGAGACATAGATCTCTGTTACTTCTCAGTATGACTTCTACCCTCAACGGACTGAATCAGTATACACACATAGAAAAAGCGGAAACATTTCATAGAATAAATATCATTTTCACAAAGGAAATGTTCACGAGGCGATGTGACTGTTACAAAAAATTATTTTTACTGTCACAAAACGCGGGGCCGGGAGCGGATTGTGAAAAAAGGTCTGTGGGTCTGTCAGTTAGTGTGCTCAGCTGAGTGAGTTGCATGGTGGGTGAAGTGAAGGGGGGGTGGGGGGGGGGGGTGGGGTTAAAATGTTGGTAAGCGTACAGGAGAGAAGAGATCACAAATCACATTGTAAAACACATATATCATAAATGTGTAATATTTGAAAACAGTGGAACAGTCTGAAAATTACCCCCATTTATACAACGAACGTTCTCTCGTGCTGAAAACACTGAGTCATCGAGGTCACTCCCTATTAAAAAAAAACAAGTCGCGTAAGGCGAAAATACAACATTTAGTCAAGCTGTCGAACTCACAGAATGAAACTGAACGCAATGCAATTTTTCAGCAAGACCGTATACTCGTAGCATCGTAAGTCCACCGCTCGTGGCAAAGGCAGTGAAATTGACAAGAAGAGCGGGGTAGTAGTTGCGCTGAGAAGGATAGCACGCTTTTCTGTACCTCTCTTCGTTTTAACTTTCTGAGCGTGTTTTTAATCCAAACATATCATGTCTATGTTTTGGGAATCAGGAACCGACAAGGAATAAGATGAAAGTGTTTTTAAATTGATTTCGAAAATTTAATTTTGATCATAATTTTTATATTTTTAATTTTCAGAGCTTGTTTTTAATCCAAATATAACATATTTATATGTTTTTGGAATCAGAAAATGATGACGAATAAGATGAACGTAAATTTGGATCGTTTTATAAAAAAAAATTATTTTTACAATTTTCAGATTTTTAATGACCAAAGTCATTAATTAATTTTTAAGCCACCAAGCTGAAATGCAATACCGAAGTCCGGCCTTCGTCGAAGATTGCTTGGCCAAAATTTCAATCAATTTGATTGAAAAATGAGGGTGTGACAGTGCCGCCTCAACTTGTACAAAAAGCCGGATATGACGTCATCAAAGGTATTTATCAAAACAAAAAAAAACACTTCCGGGGATATCATTCCCAGGAACTCTCATGTAAAATTTCATAGAGATCGGTCCAGTAGTTTGGTCTGAATCGCTCTACACACACACTGTCACACACACACATACACCACGACCCTCGTCTCGATTCCCCCTCTATATTAAAACATTTAGTCAAAACTTGACTAAATGTAAAAACAGAAGAAAAGCGAAGCTCAGTTCCAAAAGCTATTTCGAACAGTAGAGTTCGCATCCATTTGTCAAAGTACTGTGTTTCGTTTTGTAAATCTGCTATCTGATCATCAAAAACAATCTTCTCTCAAAACATGCGAACACCTGCGCAGTGTTCCTGAACGCCCGCGTGTTACGAATCGCAGGAGGTGTCAAGAAACGTTGACGTCACAGAGGTTGGCAAGTCAAATTGGATTTCTCTCCCCTTTACTTCTCGCGTGAGCAACAGTCGATGGCGACCCCTTTCCGCGTTCTAAGCGCATGTTCCTTCTCTCTCTCTTCTCTGTACTTTGAGCTTTCTACGAGGGTTGATGTTTTATAACGGGAACAGCCTACATCTGCGCCAGGCGTATTAGCACAAAACTCAGTCCGTTACAGGTCCCCTGTTGGTGTCCATGTATTTAAGAAAAGTCGTTTTATAATCTTATGATGAAACTTTGGTACAAGATCGGCCCGTTATGCGACAGTGGCTGCCTCCCATCCGGCGCGGGGAAAAAAATGACTATCAACAATGCGCGCCCAATAATATGAGCCTTGTCCTTTGGTTGACGTCAGTGCGAAAGCCCTTTGGCAATCCCGCGCTGTTCCTTTAGCCTCCCTCCGCAGAGAGTGAGCGCCTTCACAGCAGTTTTTTGTACGACGCATAATCATGTCCATCAAAATATTCATATTTTCGGGTTCAGTAAAGTATAGGAAATATTTTGTATAGTACAGATTTTCTTAGTATGAAACTTTATTTTTGAGGAGAAAGGAGATAATGCGGGAGGGGATTCTATCGGCTAATTGAAACGGCAGAATTGAAAAGAATGCCCGGGACGCGTCACTACTCGAAACGTGTAAACCTCCGCTCAGTCGACGGAAAGAAGAAAAGAATTCCGAAGTACCGTTGAATGGATGCGGCGTGCCAAAACAACGCCTATAGACCATGCTTTGAGACAGAAGTTTTCGGAGACTTTCAAAATGAAAAGGAAGCGTGCAGAATGGAACTGTGTATAAGTGCACGATGGAGCACGCCATTGCGCATGAATTCTCGTACCGAAATCTCTCCGATATTCCCGCTTATTGAAGTGTAGCACATAATAGCTCTGTGTATGATAAGACCATGCTGCCAGCCAACTAACTTTACCTTACTTCATCAGCTGCCTCATCAGGAAACACGTGTGTACATCCGAACGGACAAACATTACTTCGGGAACGGATTATTTGCCCGTGTTTGGAACCCAGTTGAGGTCGTCACAAGGTTTTCCTTGCTGGGTGTAGCTGTGCATTATGCTAGATCAGGTTTGTGTCTTTACGGAAAGATACAAACGCAGAGGATCCTTTTGCATCGATCATCAGAAGCTGAAGGGTGAGTGTTTTGTGTAATTAAGATGAGAGTCACATCGAGCCTTTGGGCGCCTTGAAAACTGGACAGTATTTTGTTCATAAAGTCAGGCGTGCGACCCAAACACAATGGAGTCTTTCCAAGATGGTGGACAGCAAAACATAAAGTCAGAACACAATGAGTATCCTCCACCGATTGAGGGATCGCACATGAACCCCGAAATGAACAACTTTTCACAGTCATCTGGGGAAGGCTCCATAGGTCCAGACAACTTTTCCAAAATGTCAGAAGGAATGCATACGAACCAGATGCAAAATTACCCTGGTTACAGAGGCAGTTACGGCATGGGCGACCAACATGGTGGAATAATGTCAGGCAGTGTTGACTACAACAATCAAAACTCCCAATTCTCTGGACAGTTTTCGCAAACCCCTGTAAGACCATCCTATCCTGGCATGCATAAACCTGGTATGTCCCCTGTACGGCCAGGAATGGTACCTCCTGGTATGGGAATGATACCAGGCTCCTATAACTCTTCCCAGAGGATGATGTCCGGGCAGGGCATGACACAAAGTGGACCAACTCCTACACTAAATCAACTGCTTCAGACCCCTAACTCTGGGCAGAGGTTTCCAGGAAATTATGGTGACTTTTCGGTTGGTCAAGGCAAGGGTAGCGAGATTGGCAGTGGATCTTCGTACCCCATGCCTCAACAGGGGTGGAATGGAAACCCACGCTCCATGGCTTCGTATCCACAGGGATCCATGTCTGGAACGCCG
Organism: Littorina saxatilis; assembly: GCF_037325665.1. Classification (NCBI taxonomy): domain Eukaryota; kingdom Metazoa; phylum Mollusca; class Gastropoda; order Littorinimorpha; family Littorinidae; genus Littorina; species Littorina saxatilis. The sequence goes on from NC_090247.1 coordinate 68,929,721, forward strand.
TATCGAAGTCAGGTAAAGCCCCCAAACCAGCATGGCTTTTATCACGGTCGTATTTTGCATGGTATTCCCTGTGACGCCTTGCTCAGCCTCAGTAATCATTGATCTTTTTGGGGTTCGTTGTTATGATACATGTTCAACTAACCATGTTCAGTATTTATCACTCTATGGTTGTTGTGTCGTCGAATTCTTTCGATTTCCCCTCTAATCTCATTGACACCCGCTGTTATGCTTTCTTCAATCTTGTTCATGATGCTTACAAAACTGTTCGCATGAAGCCTCTTAGTCTTGCACTGTTCGTTGCTTGGTTGAATGTTCACTACACTTTTCAGTTGATGGTTGTGTTGTTTTATAATTGTTTTGTGACACTGAGTCACTGACTGAGTCAGAGGGTGTCGTTTATGTTTTATTGTGTACCAATCATATTTTAAACATTACATATGTATTATCTATCATTGACCTCAGATCTGTATTGCTCAATTGCTGATTTACGATAGGTTTGACTCAGTTCAAGGTCTCTTGTTTAAAGTCGTTCTTACGGCTCTCTTTGTCATTCATCTCTTTTTTTTCCCTGTGTTTTTCTGTTTATGAAAACTAAGTGTGCCTCAGGCACGGGAACTGTGCTATACATGTGAGACAATTTTGCCAAAACAGTATCTTTTATATTTTCGACTTTGGTTCACTATTGACACATGCTTCGTCTTTTGTACTAACTAAACCATGGCTTCAGAAACTGTCTGAATACTAAACTAAATTTAAACAGATAAGTGGGGATCAGACTTTTGAAGCAAATGTAGTGCATTGTATGAACTCACAGTCAGACACATGCAATACGTTCTAACTTCTAGGAGTGTGCAGAAAAAAAGTGCCCGTGCCCAGCTCACTGTTCATCACTATTGTTACCTTACAGTGCCAGTGGTTTCCTCCGAAAGCGGCGTATGGCTGCCTAAATGGCGGGGTAAAAACGGTCATACACGTAAAAGCCGTAGGAGTTTCAGCCCATGAACGAACAAACAAAAGTGCCAGTGGTACCTTAGATGTGTTCCCCCAATGAGAGAACACCTCCAATGAAAGGACATGTTCTGTTGTCGCTCTGTCTATTGACCAAAAATATAGCTGTCATGGCAAGCCATCTGCAATGCAGGGGCACTTTTGGCTTGTTCAAAGCGTTTCTTTCAATGCAGGACCAGTGGAACCACCCTGTTAAGACCTTGCTTTTAAGATTTTTGCTAAGGCCACAAAAAAAAGTTCTATTTTTCTGGTCACCCGACCCTACCTAGTTCCCCCCCCCCCCCCCCCCCCCCGATCCTCGACTTTTTTTTTTATTGCATTTGTAAAGAAAAAAAGCGTCAAAACGAAAGTAACAGACGGCAGACGACACAAGGGGGATAACCCCGCATCCCTTTTGTCTCATTTGTTTTGTAATGTGTTGCTCTTTCTCTTTGTATAGTAAGTCCAGTCTCTTTGCGTCACTGTATGGTTAGGCCTAAAAAAAAAATAGGTGTGGTTACGGTAACCCGACCTACCCTAATTTTAGGGGCCGATCCTATAACTTTTTATTACATTTGTCAACAAACAAAAAAAACAAAAAAAACAAAAAAAACGAGTGCAAAAAACGCAATGAAAGCGCCCGAGTCGCACACTTATTTCCCTGTCAAGTAGGTTTAATTTGTACACATTAGAAAAAAATTTAAAAAAAAAAAGTGATTGCCTACCTACCTACCCTATTTTTTTTGGCTATGTTACCGTAACCACACCTATTTTTTTATTTGGCCTTATTTTCTACCCCGACCCCCCCCAAAAAAAAAATTCCCTACCTACCTACCCTATTTTTTGTAGCCATGTTAGTTTGTTACCAGAAACAAACAACTTTTTTTTTGCCTAAGGCTAAACATCCTCTGTAAATTTAGCTCTTTCAGTCCTTGTTTAAGACCTGGTTTCTTGGATATTTGGAGGTCTTATATAAGAGAGTAAGACTACTACCGTCAGTATACTGTTCCCATGTCTATAATGCCTCATCGGCACAGGACTTACTGTCCTTGTTTTTTGTTGTTGTAGATGTCTGTCCATGTGGTTTAGAAACGGGTGTGTTCCTGTAGTACTAGTACTGTAGTAGCTTTGGAAGTGGAATGGACCAGCTCATACAAAAACATGATGCTTCTATACATGTACATTTGTGACTTCACGTCGATTTGAAAGCGTTTTTTCTGTTAATATTGGTGTTATTGTTTAACAGCTTGAACCACACAGCTTTTGGTCAGTATTAGGCCTAAAAAAAAATAGGTGTGGTTACGGTAACCCGACCTACCCTATTTTTAGGGGCCGACCCTATAACTTTTTATTACATTTGTCAAAAAAACAAAAACAACAAGAAAACGAGTGCAGAAAACGCAATGAAAGCGAAAGCGCTGCAAGGGAAATAACTCCTTCTACTAAAAAGGCCCAACAGACGCTTGCCATGACAAAAATGGCGGCATCTTCTTTGGTTGCGAGTGCTACACGCTTGGTTGCTCTGCTATTAAGAAAAAAAAGTAAAAAAATAAAAAAAGTGATTGCCTACCTTCCTACCCTATTTTTTTTGGCTATGTTACCTTAACCACACCTATTTTTTTTTTTTGGCCTTAGTAATGTCGGTAAAGGCAAGAGTTTAGATTCCCATGTCTTGCAATGTTTATGAGGCATAGTTGGATCTATTGTTGTCCATACTTGCCAAACTGTATCATTGATAAACAACAAGCATGTTGTAGGGATTGATGTAGAAAGATGTATGTGTGTGGTTTCACTTAGGCCAAAAAAAAAAAAGGTCTGTTTACGGTAACCCGACCGACCCTAGTTTTTAGGCCCGACCCTAATCTTTTTTTTGGATCGTCTGGAAAAAAAACCGCATCCAAAATAGAGCTGTTTGCGCTCAAACAGCAGACGACAGAAGGGAGGTAAGCTCAAAGTACTGTTTATAGTTATGTTGGGCAAAAACAGGGATTGATGAGAAGAAATGAACTGTGAAACATCATAGAGAGGGGGGAAAAAAAGAGGAAAAAATGGAGAGAAAAAAAAAGCCGACCTACCGACCCTATTTTTTCACCCTATGTTACCGTAAACAGACCTTTTTTGGGGGGGGGCCTTAGTGAGGATGCTTGTGAAACTTGGTGTTCCCAGTCATTGTGTAGCAGCCTTTCATTGTTTGGTTTCATGTTCCCTAAAGTTATGGGTGCGACGTTTGATAATGTCCTGGTTGTTTAAGTGTTTCGTCTGGTTGTCCTTCATTTTGAAAAGATTCTTATTTATGATTAAGGGTACATGTATATCATTACCAATACCAAGGACTGTACTTTCGCTTTTTCATATAGATCTCTGTCGTGTGAGGTTTGTGACTGTGTTGTTGAGGAACCTGTTTCTAATGTCAGAGCAGCACCATAATTCAGCTAAATTGTCATCACAAATCCTTTTTCATTTATAGCTTGAAACAGGTCACTTGTAGAGTAACATTTTTGGTTTTGTTGTGAACAGTTAATACAGTGAAGATAGCTGGTGAAGTTACTTTGTGATCTTTTGTTTGATTGGTGAAGTTGATGAGCCTAGTATTTTAATGGTGAGTAAATGTTTAACTCTACAACGGCATCCTAAATTAAGCAAGACATCAGAAACTAATGCTGAAATAGTAACACATGCAGATTGCAGTTCCATAATGGGGTTGTGACGCTGTCTGGGATAGAAGGTGTTGTTACAGTGACTAAGAGTAAGATGAGTGACGTGCCAGTGACAACATGACAAGACAATCCAGCTTGTTTTGATACTGGTAGGCAGCTCACATGTGGCTGGGAGAATTTTAAATTTGGTGGCAGATTACCTCAGCCGCCCCGTAATTGAATCCAGATCCTGTGTGATTGGTTGAGGGGCTCTGTCAAACAATCAATCATTTGGGGACTGCTGCCTCCCCATGAGTATGAGGTTTCCCCCCAGCCCTCATCCACACCAGCTCCCTCCCTCTCCTCTCCTCAATACACTTTTCATTGATAATTCTCTCCCCCAAAGTCCATGGAAGCTAGCTTTACCCTCTTCTCTTCATGTGCATATTTCATTGTTCTACCCCCCCCTCCCCACTTCGGCCAAACTTCCTGTGGGAGCCATGGAAATAGTAAACTAACAGGGAGGAAAGGGTAGGCTGTCACAGGTGTTATCCAGCTTTGTCATTACGCTCTCAGCTGTTGCACTACTTTCTTTATTGTATTGTGAACTCTAACACTAAGCTGGCCTGGCTTTTGCCTGTGCCTGTACTCTCACTCTCAGTGCCCGTTTTGCTGTTACACTTTCAATTTCATGCAGATAACAGATACACTTCTTCAAACAGTGTTCCACATCATCCACTTATAGCGCATCCTGCTGCCAAAATCGTGTAAAACTAAAAGTAGTTTGGTTGGGAGGTATAAAAATGTACACAATTTTATTCAGTGGGTAAGAGCATACATGTAATAATGTATGTAAAGTGTTTGTGCTCAGGAGATTTTAAGCTTGACCTATGAGTGTAGAGCACACAACAATACAAATATCTCCTCTTAAAGCCACTATATGTACTCGATGACTATACACGCTAATTGCTTTACCAACAGCTGGAGACATGCTAAATTAAGTTCCCTGCAAAATATTGTGGTCTAGGACCCCTTCAATGTTGAGATATTTGAATTTTTATTTTGATCTAGATGGTCCTATTTATAGATTTGGCAACACATGTAACGTTGATGCAAGGGAGCTAACACCGCGGCTTTGTTGACATCCTCACTTTTTCAGAGGCTAGAACAAGCTGTAATGCATGTATTATGGTCCGCGCATGGTGACATATCGTCATTATATGGTCTTATGGTGCGTTTGACATCGATTGTGGGCAAACTACACTTTGTAAACACGGGAGTGAGTTAGTATGCCTTTAAGCAAAAATGAATAGCTAATTTACACAGATATGATAATGAAATCATTTTGTTTCCTATTTAGTGTCGAGGGGTGGTTATTTCAGTATTACTATTAGTTCATAATTTCAATAGTAATCCACTGTAACAGTACTAACAGTAACACTGTATCCTAGATGTACAAACAAATTGGTACCCCTGGAATTTTTGCAGAAGGTATGAATACCCTGTTCTTTTATGTGATGAGGTATGATACCTCTAAATACTTTGAGGATGTGGATCATTGTTCAAACTTCAAGGTTCATCCCTTCCCATGTAGTTTGTAAACAAGTATGTAGGGCATGCCGCATCACAGATATGCACAAGCTTTTCCAGGAGATAAAAATGTCCTGCTGCTTGGACAATTGTAGTGGAACCTTCCTGAACAAGAAACAATTGACAGGTGGCTCTATCCCATCTCCCCCCTTTCCCCGTCGCGATATAACCTTCGTGGTTGAAAACAACGTTAAACACCAAATAAAGAAAGAATGTCGGTGGAACATTGATGGCACTGTTCAACAGGATTGCTGAATATGAACACACTGAACCGTGATTTTAAATCCTGGTCGCTGCCGCCTGGTGGGTTAAGGGTGGAGATTTTTCTGATCTCCCAGGTCAACTTATGTGCAGACCTGCTAGTGACTTAACCCCCTTTGTGTGTACACGCAAGCACAAGACCAAGTGCGCACGGAAAAGATCCTATAAGCAATGTGAGTTCGGTGGGTTATGGAAACACGAAAATACCCAGCATGCCTACTCAACGAAAGCGGAGTGAAGCTGACTGACTATACTCTGAGAGTATAGTTTGGTGAACCCAAATGGGCAAACGAGCTCACATGTTACCAGAAAATTCTGGAACGCTGAAGAAGAGTGATTTCAATAAAAATGGCTTCAGTAACACGTATGGGGTCTGCTAAATGAAGGTAACATGAAGGACTAGTTGGGTACTAAAGACTGAAAGAGGGGATGAAGTTAAAATTAATCGGCACTTTTTGTTGCCTTATTGTTCCACCAATGAACTGAGACAGTGAGAGGCATAAAAATCAATCTTCTTCTCCTTCTTCTTCGTTCATGGGCTTAGACTCCCACGTTCACTCACGTTTTTAGCACGAGTGGATTTTTACGTGTATGACCGTTTTTACCCCGCCATTCAGGCAGCATACCCCGATTTCGGGGAAAAAAAAGCAATCAATTTATAAACTTGTAATTAAATTACATATTCCTACTCCGAATCACATGTAGCATTGACGCAGTCTAAAGTGCTAAGGTCTGAAAAGGCTACCCGTCTTAAAGGGGAGCAACCCCAACTAAAAAAGTGTAAACGTAGCCATAGTAATGACCACGCACCCAGGGAGTTACCTCCCATCCTGCGTGCCACGTCACTACTGCTACTGACCACGTGACCCCTATCATTCGACACTTCAGCTTTCTAAGGAGCAGGTTGTTGATTTTTGGCTCTCGTGGATTTGCGCTGTTTGGTGTTTGCTTAGACACCCACCGGCACCCACTTACCCGTCTGCTCGCCTGCTGCACTGATAGTTGGTGAGCTCGTTCCTATTTACTTGTTGAACGTATTTTGCTGTTGCTACTGAAAATTTTTCGGCCACGTGTTGGTCACGTAATTTTTGTAGCCATTTTGTTTACTGTCGCCATTTTGGTTTTGTCAGCATGTCTGACAGGGATAAAGAGCGCGGCAAGGGCGATGTGAAGGGTAAAGTTAAACCTAAATCTTCCTCTACTAAGCCTATTTTGGTTGTTGTTTCCGACGCGGCCAATAATGCGGTTTTGTCGGTTCCTATCTCTGCCCCGAATGGCCATTCGGTTGTGGGGCAGTCAAATCAACCTGCACGTACTGTTTCGTCTCGCTCGCCTTCTCTGCCTCTTGCAGATTCGGCGTCTCTGGTTTCTTCGTTACTTTCTTCGCTGGTTCCGGAGCTTCGTACGTTGGTGCGAGAGGAGATGTTACGAGCCAAGCCTGCGACTTCCGTTGTTCCGTCGTTGGCTTCCTTTCCACTTCCGGCCGTGACTTTGCCTAGGACGGATGTGTTGGTTGCGTCGTCTTCTACCGCCGTGGTTGGCGACTCAAGTAAGTCGGGCTGGTCCACAGGTCCTCGTGAGGCCGTCGGACGCTCCCTGCTGGGACACAGCCCTTTTCGGCGGGTTCACGACCCGCAAAGCTCTGCTCAGTCTCACCTTGGCTTCGTAGAAGACCACTGTGTTGCTGAGCAATGGCGGCAGCCGTTTCCGGCTGCTGCGCTTCCGGCACTCGCCGGAAGCATAGGTCCCCCAATGTACGCACCCACTGTGGTGGTTTCCGGGGTTGACCGGACGTTGCCCTCCGGGCATTCGGCCTTCCGGCCGCCGTCCTCGGCGTCTGCGCTTCCGCTCTTCGCGGTTGCGTCTGATGCCTTTCCGGCTCCGCCCGGATTTAATGCTCCTTCGGCTTCCGCTTCCTCCCGGATGGCGGTTGCCAGTGAGCATCGCCAGCCCTTCGGGCAGGCATTGTCTCAGCCCTGGCCGCCGCAGTCAGCACTTCCTCCTTCGGTTGTCGCTTCGGCTGCGGTTCCGGTTCCGGCGGCTGCGGGCGTGCCGTCCTCTTTCTCTTACCCTGGACAGGGCATGAGTTCGGATGGTGTTGGATTGGATGGGTTTCCGGTTTCCGGTTACGTCGTTCACCGCCCCTCTACCAGCAACGTGGACTTCGGTCCTTCGCCGGATGTTTCGGACGTTCAGTCCGTCATCAGTGATTCTGTACGTGCTGGTTATCCGGAGAGACTCAAAGCGGCCCTTGAGGCTGCCGCTGAGGTCACGTCCAGATATTTTGCGGAAGGGGCTTCGGTCTCTTCGGCGGCCCCGTCCGCGATGGCTGATTTTCGCTCTGGGAAGGATGATGACTCATACTTCCGGTTTATGGAGTCTCCATCCGTAGCGTTTCAGCTGTCTCAGGTGTTGGCCAAACCTTCGCCTTCGGGAAGCGGAATTCCTTCACTTCCGGTTCCGTTACTGGTGCCTCATGGCTCAGTTCCGGAGCTGGCTCAGCAGTGGATGGCTTCTCCCGCTCAGGCTTCTGTGTTCGCGCTGTCTTCCCACAAGCGCTTGGTTCTGCAGAAGTCTACCCGAAATTTGTTGGCCTCTTTCGCTCTCCCGCGGGCCTCTTTGCCGGTTCCGCAGGAGATGCTCGCCTTGTTGGCCAAGCCTATCAAGAAGGATGATGGCGTGCTCTTTTCGGAGAACACTCTTATCGCTTCGGAAGAGGCAGGTCGTCAGCAGTTGGAGCTTGCCTCCATTGCCGAGACCCTTATTCGGGCGCTCTCCCGCTCTCTCACTGATTCGCTGACTCCTTTTACTCTCAGCGAGGATCAGGATCCGGATGACGTCTCCACTTTGCTGGCCGCTCTTGCGAGGGTCAACGAAGAACAAATGAGACTCTCCTCGGTGCACTATGCTCACTCCGTCATGTGTCGCCGGGATCTCTTCCTGGCACACTCGCAGTTTACGGATCAGGCAACCAAGGACACTTTGCGTGCCTCACCGGTCTTGGAGGGTTCCCTCTTCGGGCATCTTCTTTTCGATGCCCGGAGGCAGGAAATTCAGGCCAACAGGGATCGGCAGTTTTCTGACTTCTCCCTGCAGGGTCTTAAGCAGTCCAAGCAGTCTCAGCCTTCTCAGCCGAAGCAGGCTAAGATCGCTGGCCCTCCCAAATCGGCAGACAAGGGCCAGGGCCGCTCGTCTTCTCGTGGCTCGAAAAGACGAACGGCTTCCGGCAGGGGGAGAGGCGGCTCAGGAAGCAAGCCTCACCCCCAATGATGTGCTCCCGATCTCACCCCCCCCCCCCCCGCCCTCCACTGTGGTGATGGCGGGGGGCCCCTCTCGGGCACTTTCGCATTGGCAGGTTTCCATACAAAGCCAATGGATTGTGGGAGTCGTGGGGTCGGGCTTCCGTCTTCTCTGGAAAGATGGCAAGGCACCTCTGGCCAGGCGTCCGCCGGCGTTCAAACCTCCCTCCTCTCAGGAAGCCATTTCCGTCCTTCGGGCGGAAATAGCCTCCCTGGTTCAGAAGGGGGCGGTGGAGGAGGTCCTGAACCACAGCTCCCCCGGGTTTTACGGGAGGCTTTTTGCTGTCCCCAAGGCCTCGGGAGCATGGCGTCCCGTTTTGGACCTGTCTTTCCTCAATACTTTCTTGAGGGAGATAGGGTTCAAGATGGAGACGCCAGCGTCGGTCAGAGACTCGCTCCGCCCGGGAGACTGGGCGACCTCCATCGACCTGACGGATGCATATTTTCACGTTCTTGTGCATCCAGCCGACCGGAAATGGCTTCGTTTCCGGTGGGCAAGTCAGGTTTACCAGTTTCGCGCCCTTCCCTTTGGACTGTCTCTCGCCCCTTGGGTCTTCACCATGGTCGTGAGACAGTTCTGCGCGCTGGTCAGGTCGCGGGGTGTCCGGCTACGTGCCTACCTGGACGATTGGCTTATCACCAATCAGAGCCAGGCGGGGTGCGAGCAGGATACTCAAGCGGTTCTTCGGGAGGCCAACAGGCTTGGCTTCTCGATCAACCGAGTGAAGTCGGAGCTCACACCGTGTCAGACATTCACCTACTTGGGAATGTCTTTCGACACGGTGGCTTGGACTGTCCATCCCTCTCAGAAGCGGGTGGACAAGCTCCAAGCACTCATACGCTCCACTTTGCTTCTCCAACGGGCTTCCCTGCGGACTTTGGCCTCCATCTTAGGGCAGATGGAGTCCATGGCTCTCCTGGTCCCCCTTGGGAGGGTCCACAAGCGTCCTTTTCAGCTTGCGCTGAAGCCGTTTGTGGACTCCCCTACGGTGGATTGGAACGCTCTCATTCCTCTCCAGGGATGGTTCCAATCCACTACCCTTCCGTGGCTGGACACGGAGTGGGTGTGCAGGGGTGTGCCGATAGCCCTTCCTGCCCCAGACTTGGACCTGTTCACGGACGCGTCCTTGGTGGGGTGGGGGGCTCACACAGATCGGCTGACTGCGTCAGGTCTGTGGTCGGCAGATCAGAGGATGCAGCACATCAACTTGCTGGAGCTAGAAGCCGTGGCTCTAGCTCTGGACAAGTTCCGGCCCTCCCTTCAGGCCAAGCATGTTCGTCTGTTTACAGACAACACGACAGTGGCAGCTTACATCAACAAGCAGGGAGGGTCGCGGTCTCCGTCGCTCTCGACCAGGGCCTGCGAGATCCTGATTTGGTGCTCACAACACCGAATCAGCCTCTCGGCCAGGTACCTGCCCGGGAGCTTGAACACTCTGGCGGACGCGCTCAGCCGCTCCGACAGAGTGCTTCAAACAGAGTGGACCATCACTCACGGAGCGCTGGATCGTCTCTGGTCTCTTGTGCAGAAACCTCAGGTGGACCTTTTTGCCACCAGGTTCTCGAAGAGACTACCAGTGTTCGTCTCACCATTCCCGGATCCCGAGGCATGGGAGACGAACGCGATGGACATTTCCTGGTCAGGCCTGGAGGCTTACGCGTTCCCGCCCTTCCAGTTACTCACTCGAGTAATCAGAAAGGCGGAACAGGAGGGCCCGTCCCTCCTGCTGATCGCTCCTCTTTGGCCGTCTCAGCCGTGGTTTCCGGACCTTCTGAGACTCGCCCAGGGCCCTCCCATTCCTCTCGCGCTCACGCGAGGAGAACTGATACAGCCTCACACCGGCAGCCTCCACGCAGAGCCTCAGTTGCTAAATCTTCACGCGTGGAGGTTGTTCGGTCTTCTCTGAAGCGTGCTGGAGCATCAGATCTGACCATGGACTTGGTAGGACGCTCACACAGAGCATCTACCTCGTCCGTATATGAGTCTCATTGGAGGGCCTGGGCTTCCTGGTGTCACGAACATCGGCTGGACGCTTCGGCGCCCCGTACGATGCACGTGGCTAACCATCTTGCTTTCATGTCTGCTCAGGGAGCTTCAGCTGCCTCGTTGAAAGTAAGAAGATCAGCCATCTCGGCGACCCTACGGCAGTTGGGTCGCTCTTTAGATGTCAGTGGCGTGATTTCTGGGGTCATCAAGGGCGCTTCCCTTTCTGACGTCAAATCTCGTACGCCTGTTCCTAAGTGGGATCTCTTATTGGTCATGGAGTTTCTGCGTTCGGCAGACTTTGAACCCCTAAGAGATGCCAGTTTTGCGAATCTTACCCGTAAGGCCCTTTTCCTTTTGCTTCTTGCATCCGCGCGTAGGGGCAGTGAGATTCACGCTCTTTCCGGTAATTCAGATGACATTTCCTTTGAATCAGATGGGTCCGTTACTTTACGGTTTCGGCCGGATTTTCTTGCGAAAAACCAGGCTCCTGAGCGAGCGTCACCTGTGGTTCATGTCAGGCCGTTGTCCACTATTCTGGCTCCAAATGACCCAGACTTAGTAAATTGCCCAGTTAGAGCTCTTCACATCTACCTTGCCCGTTCACAGTCACTTAGATCCACAGCACAAAAGCTTTTGTTTATTTCTCTCAATACGGAGAGACATAAGGATATAACTAAGACGACTTTGGCCCGGTGGGTGTCGGCGCTCATTAAACACGCTTACGAGTGGAGCCGCCGCAATGAAGGGGGGACACAGCCTGTCCTTCCTATGGAATCAGCTCGGGCTCATGAAACGCGAGCCTGGGCTTCCTCCTTGGCCGTGTTACGATCAAGAAGAATGGAGGAGGTGTTGCACACCGCATACTGGCGTTCTGAGGATGTCTTCTTGAATTTTTATCTGCGAGACATCTCAGCGGTTCGCCAGGATGGTTCTAGAGCTTTGCCTGCCATGGTGGCAGGTGGTCAGCTCTTGGCAAGGGTTTGAGGGTGAGTTGGATCTTTCTTGCCCGCCGCCTTGTTGTGTTAATCTGCTACATGTGATTCGGAGTAGGAATATGTAATTTAATATAAAATTTTATTGTAAATTTTGATTTAATAAATATACCTACCCGAATCACATATTGTAGTCCCTCCCGCCTACCCCGCTTATGATTTTGAGAATTTATTCTGAGAGTCGAATGATAGGGGTCACGTGGTCAGTAGCAGTAGTGACGTGGCACGCAGGATGGGAGGTAACTCCCTGGGTGCGTGGTCATTACTATGGCTACGTTTACACTTTTTTAGTTGGGGTTGCTCCCCTTTAAGACGGGTAGCCTTTTCAGACCTTAGCACTTTAGACTGCGTCAATGCTACATGTGATTCGGGTAGGTATATTTATTAAATCAAAATTTACAATAAAATTTTATATTTGGGTACACCCTATAGGTGCCAGTAAACTGTGCTGATGTGTTCAAACTTAAATGTCTTGACAGTTTTGACATTTCTATTTCTTAGCATTGGTAAGATATTTATGGCACAAGCTGAGCACTGTGATTTGTGTTAGTGCAGACTGGCAGTGTGTGTTGTACAAGTATATATATTTGTCAGTGTCACTGTCAGACAAATCAGTTTTGTTGAGACTGCTCTGCTTGGCAGGGAAATCGATCAAACAAGGGTGGGTTTTTGTTTTCAGTTACTTTCCAAATTACCCTGAAAGAGTAGATTCAGCTGCTCAAGAAAATGGGCCATACACCATGGATTGCATTAACCGGATATTTCCTGTGTTTTACCAAAAAAAGAACAACATGTATGAGAGAATACCAAAAATTAAATCAACAACAGAACATGCCTACCACTTGCTTTTTCATTTGACAGATTGTTACTTTTATAAGGCCCCCCAAAAAAAATAGTCTGTTTACGGTATCCCGACCGACCCTATTTTTTCGCGCGACCCTAGACTTTTTTTTGACATTTAGGGGGGGGGGGGGGGGAATCTTTGTTTTTTGGCAAAATAAATTTTAAAAATTAACCGACCCTATTTTTTTGGGCCTATGTTACCGTAAACAGACATTTTGTGTGTGTGCCTAAGATGCAGTATTGTGAGCTCCCCTTTTCCGAATATCTTGGACTGATAAGTTCCCCGAGTAGTAATTAATGTAGAGAAGTGCTTTGTGGATTTGTTAAAGAAAATGAAGTAACAAGGCTGATCCATTTGCATTGGCTCACGCGCACTTCCACAGACAGAAGCAGACTCTGTGTAAACCAATACTGGTGAGGCAGCGCTTGAGAGAAATGTGATCCAGTGGCATCATCAATCCGCAATCAATATACCTCCTTCATCATCCACATTCCTCCCCCACTTGCAATCAACCGGTAGAAAGCCATTCATCACATCATTGATTGTTCAACAAGACAGGGCTGCTGCTCAGCCATTATTAAATCAACACACAAACAGACCGTAGTACAGTTGAACCTGCTCTGGCGACCACCTCGATAACGAGCACCTGCCCACAACGACGACCATCCCGTAGATTCTGGACATGGATTTTTTTCTCAATTAAATTCGCCCTCATAACGGCCACATGTCTGTAACGGCCACTTTTGGTCAGTATGGTCGATGCTCAAAGGTTCGACTGTACTTTTTCATTGAGAACCAGCTCAGTCCTATAATACTAGAGAGTTACAGCCAGACCTCAGTTCAAGACTTCAAGTTCAGTTATATCGGCGCGGAAGCAGACCATGATTAATAATCAACGCACAGACGATACCTTTTTATATCCCGGGCCAGCTGAGTGCTGTAATGATACTGTACTATAGAGAGTGACACAGTTCCTGCCAGACCTCGACTCAAGGTCAATTATCTGAGCTGGGCGCGGAAGCAAGCCGTGGTGTAAGCCGAGGCACAAAGACAGCTGGCTAATCTCCATTCATGATGGCAATTGAAAGGTAAACACACTGCTGCAATAGTGCACGGGTCACTCCGTGCAAACCCTCGCCTCTGGAATGCCGCGCCGACACTGCCATGGCCCTGACCTCTAAACTGGAGTAAGGGGGGGGGGGGGGGGTAGCAGAGGGAAGGGCGGGGTGGCTGCTGGTAATGGAGGGGGGGGGGGGGGGGTGATTGTAGTAGGAGTGGAGCGGGGGAGGGATTGTGTGAGTAGGGGAAGGATGGGGGTGGGGTGGCGCATTGGGACTGACTTTATGGATCAGAAGAAAAGCCGCTAGCGGGGGGAGGGGAAGGTGGCTTGTGAAAAGGATAGCAGGGGGTGTGAGAATGAAGATAAATTGCCGTCAATATGAATAGAGTCCGGCCCAGCCTGTGGTATCTGTTACCTACCGACCCAGTTGAGACTGACACCTATCGAGACTTGGCAGAGGTGTGCGCCGTGTTGTTAGTGCCCACGCTTTCCCTTATCCCCAGGTGACACTGCCAACTGCTGCATAGCTGACCTAAACTGAACCCCCCCCCCCCCCCCCCCCCCCCCCCACCCTCCCTCTCCGCCTTGGCCTGTCACAGTGTCAGAAGGCTTGACTGGGCACTTGATTATCAACAGACCCACTAATCTCTGACCTGCAATAACCTTTCTGACCCATTTATAGCTACTTACTACTGGGCTTTGACCCCCCTAGGGACTGGTGGCCACTTGAGAGTGTACACATTGGCTGATGTAACGGGGCTGTCAGTGTTGTGGTTTATTGTACTTCACATGGTACTCTGATTCTTTGTTTACATTTTCATGTACTACACTACAGGGATGTTAATGGGATTTGTTTTCTTTGCAAATTTGCAGAAATCGCCCTAATTTTGAATACTCACCTTAACCACTTCGCTAAAAGTTCGTCAATTGTGCCAAGATCATGGAAAGCTTCTTGTCACTTGAAAATCAAAATCATGTGTCGCTGATGACCAACACCAAATAACATCCTTGGATTGGGTTCATAGCCTTGCACGTTTTGTATCAGAATCTGTGAGTTGTGTAAACACTGTCTTTTGTAATCACTCTATCACTGGTATCAGCATTAAGGCTATTGCACTTCCAATAACAGTTTTGAAATGATGACTGTTCACACTCTCATGGATTTTATTCAAAGCATTGACACAAACTTCTTTTATCAGAATCGATGAATTTATGTGTTAACAATGGCTTCTGTTTTCACACTATCCCTGTTGTGGTTTACTTTCCTTTACATGAAATGGTGATTGTTTACGTTTTCATGTGTTGATTTTATTGCCTTGACTCAAACTTCTTGCATCGGAATCTATGCATTTCCATTTACAGTGAAGAACTGTCTTATCGTCTGTCACCAAGTGGTTTGACGCCTTTGAAATGTGTCAGATTGTTTTGATGTGTAGCGTCCATTCACGTATCTTGAATTTGTCTTGTTAGCGGCACCCGTTTGCGTAGTTTGTGGTGCATCCTGAATGCTTGTAATGTGAGATGTTTTGCATGTTAGGCATTGTTTTGTGTCACATTTTTTGTTGATACCATGCACATCCTTTTACAGAATGTGCTTCAGTGCATTGATACTATTTTATCATTGTATCTAATAGTAGTACATGAGATTTCTGGCTATGGGAAAGATATCATGAAATGAACAGAAACATAACGATAATTGAAGCATAGTGGGTACCAGAAATGAAAGGCAACATTAATTCTCGTGTAAAAATGTATTCCGTGTAAACCACCGGCTTCGGCTTTTACATGGGATGACATCATCCTTCCACTTGGACCCATAGCAAACAGTATTAGCGTTAACCGGTAATTACTGGTATTGTGCCGGTTGAAATGAGAAAATACCGGAACAAAAATGGTAGCCGGTATGACCTACCGGTTGATTTTTGAACTACAGTGGGGGTTTTTGCTGGAAAAACAACAAATCCAGTACTCTGAGTTGGACTCTTACCAGTTCCAATGACCAGCCTACCGTTTTTTTCTGGACTATTTGCATCATAAAAGTTTGCGTACTGGTTTGAAAAAATACTAGCGCCATCACTGGCAAAATCTTACAGCCTGGCTTTCTGTTCAGAGTAGAAAGTTTGTTTGAAAAGTTTTGCAGAGGGACCCAGGTGATAGTGACACAATTATTTGAGCAAAACATTTCCACTCTGCATAGAACTCGAAGGCAGCCATGGCTGTTGATTTTTAATATGTGTCCAATTAGAAGGATGCTCCTAAGCCTCTTCCATGGGAAAGCCTGGACAGGTCTGTGGTGGACATGATTGTGTGGGAAGTATCAGTGTCGTTAACAACAGTGATAGTGCAGTGAGTATCTGCAGTACCAATGGGCGGTTCTGGTGAGGTTATGCCCCTTCTTGCTTTCGGCTGGTAACAGGCGGAACCTCGCGGCAAGATCAGACGAGAAAGGAAAAAACGTGCATTGGTCCCAAATAGCATGTCGCTTTGGTCACAGTTCATGTGTAAGTCGTGCATTTTATACGGTAAAAAGACAATGGTAACAGGCGGAACCTCGCGGCAAGATCACAGGAGTTGTCTCGCGTTATCACCCCAGAAGCGCTCATTGTTCCGCTGTTGTTGGGGGGAGAGAGAGAAAAAAACCGTCAAAATGTTCTTCATGTGTTGCTACAAAATGAAACCCTAAATTCCCCTATGTGAAGTTGACAGTGAATTCAACAGTAAAAGTGTATTGACACTGCACATCTTGCATTCTGTAACTATCATGACACGGGTGTTGGACAAACATGGACGGATGGCCATAGGCATAGCAAGCAGTCTGCTACCTGCATGTTGAGTTTGTCTCAGTCTAGACAAACCTATAAATAAAGTAAAAAAGCTGTACCAACAGGCAGGAGCTGATCTCAAAATATTTGGGTCATGTCTGATAGTGACTTTTAGTTTTATTCTGATTAAGACAAATTCTATCTTTTTTATCTGTGCCAGATCGGACTTGTTTACACAAATTGCTGAGCTGTTCTTTTGTTATTTTAAATGTTATTCAGAGTCAGACATGAGATGTTTCAACAACAAAATAGGATTTTTCGTAAATGTGTAAACCCAAATGAAGGGTTTTGTTGTTTGTTACTTTTACCCATAATCAGCACAAAAAGTAGGTATAAGCCACAGCTTGATCAACGTTTTGTATAATGTATTTAAAGAAAAAAGATAACTTTTACTTTTAGAATTCTGTGTCTTTGTATTGAATCAGATATATATACTGATTCATTCGTCTATTTATGCTTTGTCGCCTTAAAGGCATAATTATGTACGCGCTCCCGTGTTTACAAAGTGTAGTTTGCCCATAATCGATGTCAAACGCACCATAAGACCATATAATGACGATATGTCACCATGCGCGGACCATAATACATGCATTACAGCTTGTTCTAGCCTCTGAAAAAGTGAGGATGTCAACAAAGCCGCGGTGTTAGCTCCCTTGCATCAACGTTACATGTGTTGTCAAATCTATAAATAGGACGATCCAGATCAAAATGAAAATTAACATATCTCAACATTGAAGGGGTCCTAGACCACAATATTTTGCAGGGAACTTAATTTAGCATGTCTCCAGCTGTTGGTAAAGCAATTAGCGTGTATTGTCATCGAGTACATATGCCTTTAAATAGTATAAGGCATGAATACAAAGAGCACTCCTGCATTTTTACCCTTTTGGAAAAGGGAAGTTTGGGGGTGGGGGTGGGGGGGAGTCACCTCGTCTTATCATCTTGCGTTTGTGTATCATGTGTATGTTGCTTTTTACATTTAGTCAAGTTTTGACTAAATGTTTTAACATAGAGAGGGAATCGAGACGAGGGTCGTGGTGTATGTGTGTGTGTCTGTGCGTGTGTGTGTGTGTGAAGAGCGATTCAGACTAAACTACTGGACCGATCTTTATGAAATTTGACATGAGAGTTCCTGGGTATGAAATCCTCAGACGTTTTTTTCATTTGTTCGATACATGTCTTTTATGACGTCATATCCGGCTTTTTGTAAAAGTTGAGGTGGCACTGTCACACCTTCATTTTTCAATCAAATTGATTGAAATTTTGACCAAGCAATCTTCGACGAAGGCCGGACTTCGGTATTGCATTTCAGCATGGAGGCTTACAAATTAATTAATGACTTTGGTCATTACAAATCTGAAAATTATAATTAAAATAATGTTTTTATAAAACGATCCAAAATTACTTTTATTTTATTTTTTATCATGTTTTGATTCCAAAAACATATACATATGTTATATTCGGATTAAAAACAAGCTCTGAAAATTAAAAGTATAAAAATTATGATTAAAATTAAATTTCCGAAATCGTTTTAAAAACAATTCCATCTTATTCCTTGTCGGTTCCTGATTCCAAAAACATATAGATCTATATGATAGGTTTGGATTAAAAACACGCTCAGAAAGTTAAAACGAAGAGAGGTACAGTAAAGCGTGCTATGCAGCACAGCGCAACCGCTACCGCGCTGAACAGGCTCGTCACTTTCACTGCCTTTTGCACTAGCGGAGGACTACAGTCATTGTGAAAAAATGCAGTGCAGTTCAGTTTCATTCTGTGAGTTCCAACTTCCACAGCTTGACTAAATGTAGTAATTTCGCCTTACGCGACTAGTTGTTTGTGGATTTGCAGTTGTAATGGTAATCTTCAATACAAAATCACAGATATGTATCTTCTTACTCTTAGAGCTTAGTACTTCTGAACTTGCATGTGTGATAATGAAACCTTCTTAGTTAACTAGATGGTCATTTAATTAATATGAGATCGAAAGACAAAGGTACTGTACGGTTAGGTTTCCATTCTTTCTGTTTTACCATTTCTCATTTCTGGAGTTGACACCATGTTGGTTGATAATTGCAGGCGGGCAGTATGTCTGAAAGTCGTCGTCCGAGCGGCATGAGTCCGGGTCCAGGGCCTGGTCCGGGCTATCCACATCAAGGTCAATACATGAGTCCAGCCATGGCCGCCAACGCTCAACGTTATATGATGGGTCAGGTGCGGCCTGGTCAGATGTCCCCCATGTCCGCACACGGGTATAATCAACAAGTAAGTCCCCTTTCACTTGTTTAGTCCTGATGTTATTGTTGTTTTTGACTCACATGCGTAGCAAAAGTGAGTCTATGTACTCACCCGAGTCGTCCGTCCGTCCGTCCGGACGTCCGTCCGTCCGTCCGGAAAACTTTAACGTTGGATATTTCTTGGACACTATTCAGTCTATCAGTACCAAATTTGGCAAGATGGTGTATGATGACAAGGCCCCAAAAAACATACATAGCATCTTGACCTTGCTTCAAGGTCAAGGTCGCAGGGGCCATAAATGTTGCCTAAAAAACAGCTATTTTTCACATTTTTCCCATTTTCTCTGAAGTTTTTGAGATTGAATACCTCACCTATATATGATTTATAGGGCAAAGTAAGCCCCATCTTTTGATACCAGTTTGGTTTACCTTGCTTCAAGGTCAAGGTCACAGGAGCTCTTCAAAGTTGGATTGTATACATATTTTGAAGTGACCTTGACCCTGAACTATGGAAGATAACTGTTTCAAACTTAAAAATTATGTGGGGCACATGTTATGCTTTCATCATGAGACACATTTAGTCACATATGATCAAGGTCAAGGTCACTTTGACCCTTATGAAATGTGACCAAAATAAGGTAGTGAACCACTAAAAGTGACCATATCTCATGGTAGAAAGAGCCAATAAGCACCATTGTACTTCCTATGTCTTGAATTAACAGCTGTGTTGCATGACCTTGGATGACCTTGACCTTGGGTCAAGGTCACATGTATTTTGGTAGGAAAAATGTGTAAAGCATGTGAGTCGTATGGGCTTTGCCCTTCTTGTTTTATGTTTTTTTTTAGCACTGTTGAAGGAATGTTTGATTACTTGTGGATGCATTTTAGCAGATCCCAAACTATGTTTTTGACAGCTGAGCAAGTGTATACATGTAGTACGAAATGCTAAAAATAGTACCATCTAAGTTGCTTTAAAAAGTTCTGATTAGAATTGTCTTTAAAAGAAAAGGGTCCCCACTTTTGCATTGGTTTTGCTGTGAAGTTTTGAAAAAGTTCTGATTTGGATTGTGTTGAGAAGAAAAGGGTCCCAACTTTTGCATTGATCCAAATGAGCTGTAGGACAAAAGAAGTCATTGTCAGAATGATGAGGTGTTAGCTGTCTGAGCAGAGAGAAACCCTGTACATACATTAATATTATTAGATACATTGTCTTTTGACCTAAGTCTAGAGCTCACCATTTGATTGGTTGGGTAACATCAAAGCACACACAAAATGCAAATGTAACATGTCAGAAGCTGAGAGAGTTACTGTCCAGGTAAGAATATTAATGTGACAGCAACTCTGTAGTGTGACTATCACCACTCAAAGAACAAGAGAAAAAAATTGATGGAGCAAAACATCCGAACACACAGGAACATTTCCATAGCAGTATGTAAAAGTGCTGATATATATATAGACAAATTGCCTAGAACCACATAACTTGCGCTCACTTGGGATGTTACATCGTTATAGATGAATTCCGAAAATTTCTCTGTCGGGTTTATATGGGTTGTGAAAGAGTAAGTACCCTTGCTTTGCTCGGACAAATATTGACATGTGCTTCCTGTACACATGTTAGAGATACACTCTCTCCTAGTGACTGGCCTGTTTCCCCACGGGACATTGTAGGCCAGTCACTACCTGACAGACTTCCAAAAATGGTCTATTTCAAGCACACATTCTGTTTCTCCTTTTACCCTTGTTAAGTGTTTCTTGTATAGAATATAGTCAATGTTTGTAAAGATTTGAGTCAAGCCGTATGTAAGAAATGTTAAGTCCTTTGTACTGGAAACTTGCATTCTCCCAGTAAGGTAATAATTATATTGTACTACGTTGCAAGCCCCTGGAGCAAATTTTTGATTAGTGCTTTTGTGAACAAGAAACAATTGACAAGTGGGTCTATCCCATCTTTCCCCGTCGCGATATAACCTTCGTGGTTGAAAACGACGTTAAACACCCAGTAAAGAAAGAAAAGTACAGAAAGAAGCACACATGCTGTCACTTCCATCATTTTAGTAAGCATCCATAGTCTTGAAAGGTCTCTCGACATTCTGTTCTAATACCAACCTCAATATTGTGTACTTAAAAGTCTTGGACATTAATTTAAACAAAAAACTTTGATTTTACTGTCCCTTAATAGTTAGAAGTGGTGTGTGATTATTTTAATGTTAGTCATTTTTCAATTTCCAAAAATGAGTCGTACATCATTTAGCCTGCACTTTGAATGTTTCTCTTGCTAGACTTAGAGGCACAATGTACATCCACCTGTCTGGCTGGCAGTGTGTAGCTCATACGGCATACACTGTAACTCACCAAGATTTAACTTTTGCTCTGTTAATATACTGATAGACTGTCATGTAACTTCACAAGTAATTTCTTGAAAGCTTCTCTACTTCTGAATGTAATAATTTCTCAGAATACAACAAGCAAATACGGAGCAGTTAATAAGTTAAATAAGTTTTTGTGTGGCAAAAGATTACACAGCTGTGTTGATTGCGATGCGTGCAGATGCCACCTCACAGTCAAATGAACTACAGTCCCTCCATGCCAAACCAGACCTCCCAGCCGCCAAACCAGCAACAGCAGCAGCAGCAACAACAGATGTATCACGGTCAACAACAGCAACCACAGCCCCCTGGCCAGCCCCCTCCCCAACCCTCCCCCACCCCTAGCCAGCAACAGTCTTCATCATCATCGTTATCGTCATCAGTACCCACATCATCATCCCACCGACCACCATCATCTCAGGGAACGTCACCCAAGCAGGCATCGCCCGCACCTCCGGGAATGGCTGATCAAAATTCAAATCATGTAAGTTTAGTTTGCGCTTTGTTTTTCCTGTGTGCTTCCGTTTGTTTCTCTCTCTCTCTCTCTCTCTCTCTCTCTCTCTCTCTCTCTCTCTCTCTTGACTTTTTTGTGATATATGTGCCTTGAGCTCTTGTGTCATTCTTGAAAGATGTAACTTAATTTTCTAGCCATTTGTGGTGTCTGTTTAAACTGAAATTCAAGCTCATGTTGGTTGTTCATTGTTTCTTTGTTCAAATTTATCGTTAACTTGCTCTGCTATTCAGAGTGCCTTTTCACAGCCACTTTTGTTTTTGTTTCTTTTCAGAGTACAAGTAGTAAAAAGTCTGAAGAAAACACAGAATCAAACAGGGTGAGTGTTTTACCAATTTTGGAATAGACGTTTCCTGGAAATAACTGTTCTCAGGATTTTCAGCGGTCTTGTGGAGTAAGAGTGAGTTAGTAAGAGCCCCTTTTACACGGACAAGCTTTTCAAAATGAGGCGGAGCATGTACCACACTTCCGATCGGCTTTATCTGCGATCAGGACGAACAACGATTTTTAATGCGTATGTTATGCAGCATGCCTCGTTTTGAAAAGCTTGTCCAAGTAAAAGAGGTTCTTACTCTACCAGATTGCTGAAAACCCTGACAGAGCTAGTTCCGGAAAATGTCCATTGTACATCATCAGTGGCCTTCGAAGACCTCGTATCTTCAAAATCATAGTTCTGAGATAATGAGTGTTTTAAAAATCAAATTCCTCTTCACCAGATCAAAACGTGTAGATACGAGGTTTTCACTTTTTTGTTTTGAATTTAAGGAACAATTACGAGGATTTTCAACAGACTCGCAGGGATTCAAACAGACAATACGAGGTTTTCCCGCTAATGTCGCTAATGTCTCAACACCCAACGGCAATACGAGGTTTTTAAAATCAGGGGAAAAAGACCTTTGCAAAATAGATAGAGTTACAAGCTTTTCACAGATGATAGGAAAAAAATCAAGGGACGGAACCATGCAAAAATCCGAGAATCAGGAAAATGTAAGTTACGAGGTCTTCGAAGGCCACTGACGACATGCTCTTCAAAGACAAAGAAATGTATGATACAACTTCCTGTGAGACAGTTCTAGCTTGTGTGTTCTGGACAGACTTGGGTGTCCAAGGCACAGCCTAATAGACCGACTCCAAAAATAAATGTCCAGTTTGTATGGGTTGTGAAAGAGTGACTACCCTTGCTTTTAGTGAGGCAAGAAGACGGGTGCTGTGGCGGGGTGGTAAGACGTCGGCCTCTTAATCGGAAGGTCGAGGGTTCGAATCCCGGTCGCGGCCGCCTGGTGGGTTAAGTGTGGAGATTTTTCCGATCTCCCAGGTCAACTTATGTGCAGACCTGCCAGTGGCTTATCCCCCTTCGTGTGTACACGCAAGCACAAGACCAAGTGCGCACGGAAAAGATCCTGTAATCCATGTCAGAGTTCGGTGGGTTATAGAAACACGAAAATATCCAGCATGCTTCCTCCGAAAGCGGCGTATGGCTGCCTTAATGGCGGGGTAAAAACGGTCATACACGTAAAATTCCACTCGTGCAAAAAACACGAGTGTACGTGGGAGTTTCAGCCCACGAACGCAGAAGAAGAAGAAGTGAGGCAAGCTTTCTGCACATGCTCCTTGTCCACGTGTTTCAGACCTCTCGCTAGTGACTGGCCTAAAATGTCACCTGGTAAAGTTTTACCCAACCCGACAAGAGTTATTCCCAAACATGGTCGATTGAGGCTTTACGTAAACTCCAAACATCTGAAACAAAAAAGATGTTTCAAGAAGCAATTTAGGCTATCATTATGAATGTTGCTTGAAGTGGTGTTTCAAAGCAGGTTCTGTTGATCAACATCCTGCTATGTGCTTGGAGTCAAATTCAAAGTGGTTCTTGATAGCTGCAAGTATAACTTCGGTCGGCTTTCCTTAGACTAAGTGTTCTGTTTAGTGTTCTGTTCAATGCGCTGGGGTTAGTGTTGGAGAGGTAGAAGACATATTTAAAAGAGATATCGTTCACTCTCTCTTTAGCCTTGTTATTGAATTGGAAGCCAGAAATTGTAGTTTTGGCCAACCAGCAGGACCTGAATCAAATCAAACTGTATTGTTACACAATGCAATCTTGACCAGTTTCCACCTTCTATCACTGTCACATGTCCAATTTTGTGCGTAAAACACTGTGAGTGTGAATCAAAGAACAAGGTGGGTAGGTTGTTGGAACGTTTGCTATTGACAGATATTTCGACACAACTGTCTTTTAAGTGAACAGACAAATATTCACACAAAACTTATCTTGATAGTTCTATCAGTTTACGTCCACTCGTCAGGAAGTCGAGCGAATGACTAAACTAAGGAGTTAAATTAGTTAAACTGTGAGTGTGACTGAGATGGCTGATGACGTTTATCCAATTATGTGAATAAATAGAAGTTCCACTTGCACAGCTTGCTTCACTTATAGGCTCGAGTGAGCGATCTCTCTGAGACTCTGTAATAGTGTTACCCAAAGGGTATTCAGACCTGGGAACCCATACGATTTCGCCGTATTTTGTACGCATGATTGTCGAGAATACGCTCAGTACGGTCAGTGGGTAAAAAAATACGACGAGAAAAATTCCTAGACTACTTTTCTTCACAAGCCCATCCTGAAGCCGATCCAGTATTTTGGCACATGATTACGTCACTATATTAGCCACCGTCAGAAAAAAAATAATCGATTCGTGTCGATCAATCAAAACAACCAGGCAAACGAAAGTACGGTATTTGGCGAAATCGGCTCCGAGAATAAACAAGTGAAACAAAGAAGAAAAGTGAAAAAGTTTGAAGAAAAATATCACACACACCCAATTTGTAACCAACACACACATGTAGTCCCGCCCGGAATAAGCTTTTTGGGGATGATTTACAACTTTTGCGCACATTTCGAGCAGACGAAAACACAACATGGCGGCTCTCGCTCCTCCAACTATCGCGAGACACAAAAAAACGAAATCTGGCGCGCGCGTGATCCTGATACATCCGGTGTTTCTCTGTACACTTGTCACGACGACTTGTTGACAAATGAAGATTCGCGAAAGAAAGAGAAAAGCACCGAGTCTTGAGTAGAGAGCTAATAAAGTACCGCTAATCGAGCGAAATGAAAATCCGCGGCGACTTCCATTAGGTGAATGCTATTCAAGTTTAGGTAACGTTTTAGCCGCATCTTTTTATAAGCCGCAATGAGATTTTTTTTTTAAAAAGTCGCGGCTTGTAGTCCGTCAAATACGGTACAGTTTGTGTCAGTAAAAATTGAAAAAAGCATTTGTTTTAAATGTATAGGTAAACTTAATTAACGGTGTGACGGACGCGCATGAGGCATGTTTTAATCATGGATGTGCAAACGCTGTGTGGAGTACGCTTATTTTTTTGAAAATACACCAAGTTTGTTTGAGAATACTCAAAGTGCAAAACAGGGGTTCCCAGGTCTGGGTATTTCCCAGGGCTCACTGGAAGCGTATGATGTATTCCTATTGTTGTTGATTTGTGTGCTTTTGAGGAACACCTTTGTTAAAAAGCCTGCAACTCATCGCCTTGTGGTTATGAAATCCTGCATGTAATATTTAAATTGAGGGATAGTTCATTTCTCTACTGTCCTGTTTGCTGTTCTTTAGTTGACAGGGCATCAAATTATGTGCCAAACGATTATAAGATCTACCTACATATTTCAGTACTTTGTGTGTATGAAGTATTTCCGCTTGGATCATCCCTAATTTGGTTGTACATATGTTCATTGTTGAGCTTTTTGTACTGAAATCATCTTATGTATGGGTTCATGCAAATACCATGCACTGTTGTGTCAAAAACCTTTGAATATTGAAGAACCAGTGAAGTTGATGAAATGCTGACATGCGGACGAGTAAGCTGTTTAAATGAAAGGGGGGGGGGGGGGGGGGGATAATTCTACCCCAATACATTATTGACAAAGATTAGTGTGTATCACTAAACGAGTTAAAATCACATGACACTAACTGTGCAGAATTCTCATTAGATTTTACAGTATGGTAAGATTTGTCTTTTTTGTTTGTGGAAGTGTGTAAATTGTAATGGGTTTGTATTATAACCTAGTACATTATAAGTCCAGTATTAGAGAAAACAGAACGAAGGGTAACTATTCCCAGTCGTATTCTTTAAACAGAGGCAAAGAACAGAAGAACCGACGAGAGTAGTAGTATTACACAGAGAGCAAGAAGGCAGGCCAACAGATTGGTTTTGTTATTCGCGCTTTGAAGCACAGCGAAAGAATCTTGTTTATCCGGTGCGTAGCAGGCAGGCAAATTGGCCTTGCACCGTTGTTTGTGCTCCCAGCCACTGTCCCAGGCTTTATCAGTCGTATGCACGCCGCGCCGGATTTTATGCATTACGCCAAGAGGGTGAAATGTCAACCCTAAAGATGAAGCCCCCCATCAAAACGCCCTGCACATCCTACGCCTGTGACAGTCCGTACAGGCTGAGCTGTGCTTGCGCCTATCTCGTGCTTTTGATCACGACCTCATTCAGATCTCTGTCGCTTGGGTTTTCGATGATGTAAGAGTGATGCTGCATCAACCCCCCTCCTTCCTTCTGTCAGTCTCCCGGTGGGGAAATGAATGTTTCTCTTGACGGAATTCCCCTCTGCTCAATAACAGTCTTTTGTCAGTTGGACCCGCGGCTAAAAATAGGTCGCGCTGTTCTCGACAAGCCGGCACGGAGAAAGCCCCAGCTGCCTCGGGTTTACAGTGGGGCCCTGTCAGGGTTGTGAGAGTCACACCTCACTGCCTTTCATTGCTCGAGGGATTGGGAAACACGGGCCAGATAAAACCTCGCCGCGCTACTCAGGCTTAGTTTGCCAAGCCAGTAGTAGTGCTGTGGCAGAATAGAGGGAGAAAGAGCCAAATGCGTTCGTTGGTTGGCATAAAGGGTGAACTGAGAGAGGAAACTCTGCCTCTACCTATGACAGCTGAGAGAGTGTATTACAGTGCGGAATAGGGCTTGTTTATGAAGTGAGTATATCATTGGGTCTCGTGACTGTCAACTGTCCTACTATATCTCTCTCTCTCCAGCAGGCCTTGGCTGGAAAACATTTTAATTTGTTGATGCTGTGTACATTTTGCTGTCTCACTTGTATGCTCCTAATTTTGTAGAGGCTAGTGTTTACAGTTGTACATAGTCATACAGTCAGAAGGGTTTGTTTGTGCTTTGCCTTTCACAAAGAAGTAACATTGTAGAATTTGAAGTAATGTGCGCTTAAAAAAATATAAATGACATTTATTGTTGTTTACTATGAATGTGAAAATACAGTGAGAATTATGAGTGCTGGGTGGGTGACCTAGGTATGCAAATGAGTTGGGTTGATGCATTGTTAGTCCAAGTACTTTTTTTTAGAAGCTCATGTATTGTTGGATGAATAATTGTGCTGAAACCTTGTGAGCCATTAGAAGTGGGAGGGGCATTTTAACGAGTGGAAATCCTGGGAGTGTCATATTTGCAGGTAGCTGATTGGTGGAATGATTCAACTCCACTGAGACTAATAGTCTTATGGATTTACCTAATGAACAAAGGAAAGATGGCAATCAATATTTTCTGGTATTAATTTGTCTAAATGTCTTTGTTTTCATCGCATTTAGGGCTTTTAGCAGTGCAATATAACATTAATCTTTGTTGTAAATGTGGAGTGCGCTCAGTACAAGGTGGTATACGGATGTACACCAAGCTAGACTGTCCAGTATGAAAATGTGTGTACAGCACACAAAGACATGTACTCGGGTTGGTTATATCGTTTTGCTTTCCAGTCACTAGTCTCGGTTAGTCCAAAACGTGTAAGGTGCAGAAAGAGCGAAAAAAGTTTGAAACTTTTTATTCACGTGGTGGTCGCCCCAGTCGTGGTGATTACGCGAAAGGGAAAGGAGGAAACTGTGTTTTTAATTGGTGTACGCCAAACCCGCGCAGGGCCCCGCAGTCCATACAGTGAATGCGCAGTCTGTGATAAGCCTGTGTTAGCTGTGTGCGTGTATTGATTTTCTGGCCCGCACTATAGATTACACTCTCTGGCTCGGTCGGGGTCTAGCTGCACAGGCAGTCAGCTTGTCAGCCTACGCGGCCACAAAGTAGTGCCTGCCCGCGCTGGATTCTTTCTATCTCTCTCTCTTCTCTCCCCTTCTCTCTGTCGCTTGAATGCTTTTTCTAGCTGACGTTTCTGGGTTCGCCTCTGTGACAGCCCCTTGAAACTTTTTTTCTCTCTCTCTTGCTCTCCTATATTTTCTCTCTCTCTGTGCTGTATTTTTCTATCTTCTGCATTTTTTTTAAAGTGTTGTTCTTGCTGTCTCTTCTCTTTTCCCTTTGCTGGCGTGGAAATTCCCTCTATTACGTTGGTTGGTCGTGGGTGATCTTGTTAAAACGAGAAAGAGAAAATATCAGGACTTAAAAGCTAATATATTCCGAATTGTTTTTATGTCCCTGTGAGTTTTTGCGTAGGCTGAGTGTGGCGCGGTTTGCATACTGTAACAAAATTTGTGTCAGGTTTGGAGTGTACTTGGAAATTGTTTTACTTTGCTGTGGTTGCTTTTCTTGACAAAAAGACGACATATTTATAGCAGTTTTGTGTAAACAAAACGAATGTATGGACTCGTGTGTAACCTCCTTTGTTAGGTTCTTAAGAATGGAGGAGGAGGAAGAGGGTGTAGGATTTATAGACGGAGGAAGGGGGTATGGTATACCTGCCAATATCGAATCTCAAAAATTGATCACCCCCTCCTTCCACCTCCAATGGGGAAATGAAAGGAGAGGTGAACAGAGGCCCCTTTGAGATAAGTTGTGTGAGAAGGGACCGGCAGGCAGCCAGGCAGGGGAGGGTGACACAGGTTGATAAATGGGTGGTGGTATTGTCCCCCTTCAGGGTAGTCAGGTATTCACTCCCCTTCGCCCACAGGGAGAGAGGGCGAGAGAAAGAGTGCACAAACTTGGGCCAGCCAGTCAGTCGACCCTCTCTCTGTATAGAGCCCCAATCTTCGACTCGGTGCGAAATAACACAGGCACATGCAGGGAAAAAAACCAGGCGCCAGCCAGTCATGCGACTGTACGACGGCTACCGAGCCTTTGATCCGCTGTCATGTACAGGCGCTAAACATAAGAATTAGTGTGAAAGTGTATCATTTTAAGAATTTAACGCTGAGGATGAAAGATCTATTTCTCACTTCCTTTGGTATATATATATATATGTGACTTGCTGTCTATATGTGGGAGGGGGGGGGAGGCATTACTGGATTGTCGGATTGTTTTCGGATTGAGTATGAGAGTGACATAGTTTAAGCTGGATCAAAATTACCTAGAATTCATACAAGTACTGTCTTTCCCCTGTAACTGATGCTGTAAACTACGACAGTACTGTCCAAGCTTCTACATTGGACAAGACAATTCTTTCACTTTGACACATACCAACAATCAACAGGCTGCCTGTGTAAAGTGGACATTTTTGTTGGGGTTGGTTTATCAAATTGACACAGGTGTCAGTTGAGAAAGTGATTTGGCAAAACATTCCGAAAAGGGATTTGGCAAAACATTCTGACTCGCCACATAAACCAGCCAAGCTGTGGATGGTTGGCATGTGTTCAGTGGATGAAAGCCCCTAGCACGTTTAAAGCATAAAGACGGATCTTTAAGTTTAATGTTTCTGATTCCCTGACTGGCCCTATTTTTTCTTAGAACTACATGTATTTTGATTCTTCACGAAAACAAAGTAAAAATGACTAAACTTGATTTTGTAGACTTTGCGAGGCAAGTTATTCTTCTCCGACATCCAGGAGGCACAGCTCGCCCGTAAATGCCACATGTGTCTGTGTCAATAGAAGTTAGAAAAGTAAACTTGATCAAAAAAAATCTTAAAAGTCACCAAGGAACCAAGCCTAACTTGCCATCAGAAACATTTTTTATAAAACAGTTTTACAGAGTGTGGTTTGATATTGTTATGTATTCTGAAAACGAATACTTTGTGGTCCATTTTATGACGGCTTACTAGTGCCAAACCTGGGGTTACCCATTATCACGTGATAATTACTAAATAACGCTGTCAGTTACTGTTTTCACTCGTTAGTTACTCATTTTCACGGGATAATTAGTTATTTTCACGGGAAAATGACTAATTTTTAGTTTTGGCACTAGCAATCCGTCAGGAAGTGAGCCAAAACTAAAAATTAGTAATTAACAGGTGAAAGTTAGTAATTTTCCCAAGAAGATTAGTAATTAACACGTGAAAATGGTAATTATCAAAGGAAAATGTGTAATTTTCATGAGGTTTTGGCACTAGTAAGCCCTATGACGGCTTACTAGTGCCAAAACCTGGGGTTACCCATTATCACGTGATAATTACTAATTAACGCTGTCAGTTACTGTTTTCACCTGTTAGTTACTCATTTTCACGGGAAAATGACTAATGTTTAGTTTTGGTACAAGCAATCCATCAGGAAGTGAGCCAAAACTAAAAATTAGTAATTAACAGGTGAAAGTTAGTTTGTAATAAACACGTGAAAATGGTAATTATCAAGGGAAAATTAGGGATAATTACAATTATGAGGTTTTGGCACTAGTAAGCCGTCATACCATTTACTGCAGACCATATGAACCCCAAGAGAGTTTTTAAAAACAAAACAAAACAAGTCGCGTAAGGCGAAAATACAACATTTAGTCAAGTAGCTGTCGAACTCACAGAATGAAACTGAACGCAATGCCATTTTTCAGCAAGACCGTATACTCGTAGCATCGTCAGTCCACCGCTCATGGCAAAGGCAGTGAAATTGACAAGAAGAGCGGGGTAGTAGTTGCGCTAAGAAGGATAGCACGCTTTTCTGTACCTCTCTTTGTTTTAACTTTCTGAGCGTGTTTTTAATCCAAACATATCATATCTATATGTTTTTGGAATCAGGAACCGACAAGGAATAAGATGAAAGTGTTTTTAAATTGATTTCGACAATTTAATTTTGATAATAATTTTTATATATTTAATTTCCAGAGCTTGTTTTTAATCCAAATATAACATATTTATATGTTTTTGGAATCAGAAAATGATGGAGAATAAGATGAACGTAAATTTGGATCATTTTATAAATTTTTATTTTTTTTCTACAATTTTCAGATTTTTAATGACCAAAGTCATTAATTAATTTTTAAGCCACCAAGCTGAAATGCAATACCGAAGTCCGGGCTTCGTCGAAGATTACTTGACCAAAATTTCAACCAATTTGGTTGAAAAATGAGGGCGTGACAGTGCCGCCTCAACTTTCACGAAAAGCCGGATATGACGTTATCAAAGACATTTATCAAAAAAATGAAAAAAACGTTCGGGGATTTCATACCCAGGAACTCTCATGTCAAATTTCATAAAGATCGGTCCAGTAGTTTAGTCTGAATCGCTCTACACACACACACAGACACACACACACACACACACACGCACGCACGCACGCACGCACGCACGCACGCACGCACATACACCACGACCCTCGTCTCGATTCCCCCCTCTACGTTAAAACATTTAGTCAAAACTTGACTAAATGTAAAAACGAACAAAATCTCATGACAACTTCCCGGCGCCTGTGCTTCATCCTCTTTTTTTTTGCCAAGAGCCATCAATTAAAGGAAGGGCCTGAACCGAAGGAACTCCCCTGTCTTGGAAACCCCTTCCCTTCCTGGCACTGACAGAAACAGCGTGGAGCTGAAGCAGGAAACTAGAAAGGGAAAGGTAGCAAAAAAGAGCAAGATCTCGCAAATAAACACAGCCAGAGAAGGAAGAATATAACACACACCGATCTTTTTGCCTTTGTGTACTGCGTCACTAGTGTGTTCTGTCAGTGTATGTCACTAAACACAACACACTCGGCTCGAGTGTTGAAGTGGGTGGGTGAGGGTGAAGCGTAAGGGTTGGGAGGGTGACAAACTCGTGAATATTACCCCCCGCGTTTGTCAGCGTGTACGCGCGGAGCCGCGCGCGCGCGAACTGAATAACAAGCGGGCGGTTGGTATAGAGCGGAGACGAGAAAAACAAGGCAGGTAGAGAGAGAGAAGGCGAGCTTGCCGTGTGAGTGTGTGGGGATCGGATCGTCGAGATAAATTTAGTTCAGTGTGACTGGTTGTGCTGGCTATGCTATGGCAAGGCAAAGCTAGCGTTGTGTGTGCTGAGTATAGAGCGCAGAGAGAGAAAGAGGAAAAGCCGAGCACAGGCTTGGCAGTGGCGGCCTATACACACGGCTACAGCGTCTCACCTTTTGCCTGCGCTATTCCAACTGACAGAGAGTGTAGTGAGAGAAGGGGGGACAGTTCGTTGTGAAACAGGCTCATCTTTTGTCAATGACTTGATTGTTTACGGGAAGGATTTTCCCACTCGCTCGCCTATCGATGCCAGGGAGGGATGTTGAAAGGTAGGTATTAAACGCAGGAGGGCTGTTTGTGTGCCCACTCTTGTCTTGGCTTTGTTCCCAGTCTGTGTGTTGCTCGCTCAAAACATTGCGATCTCGCCCCCTTTGTCTGGGCCCGAGAGAGAGAGTGGGGCATAAACTGGACTCTCGAGGAGCCGGCAATATCGAGAAGGGAAGACGGGGGATATTGAACAGCTGATGATGTTTTTGAAGCGAATGATATGCGCGAAGCCCACTTTGTTTGATCGCACACTGCTCAAGCTAATCGGCGTAGGGAAAAAGCACATGGGCAGAAAGCTGGGGCCCAGTCAGGGTTGTGCCTTTTTGACAAACTTTTTCAAGTACTCGTGGCTGTTTTGTTTTGGTTATTGTTTTTGTTCCTGCTTTGTGTTTTGGGGGGTAACTTTGATAGTAATGAGATAATTATGGAGTTGAAAGGAAAAGTTGATACTGGACTTCATAGCAGTTAATTGCAATGTGATGTTATTAGTATTATTGTTTCATACATTTATTGACATAAATGGGGAAAAAACTTCGAGGTACGAACAGTTTTGAACTGGTGAGAATTATTGAAAATGACAGGCTAATGTAACCATATTGTTTATACCAGAAATTAGTTGTTTTCGAACAAATGGAATTTATTGTCAGGGTCAGAGAATGAATAACTTTGAATAAAGGTTACCTGTTGGCACGCCTCCACCCAGTTCAGTTGGGTTCCAGTTGAAAAACTTTATTTGTATCTTGTTTTATACTTTAATCAGTTCTGAAAACAACTTGTGAAGCTAATTCAGAAACCTTGTTTGAAGCAAAATGCACTGTCCCTAATATTAATTCCACATGCTTTTACAACAGTATTGACAATGATGACGCTGCATGCTATTGTTATTTTTGTTGCAAACTGGTAATCTGTGGTGGTATGCAAGTGAAAAAATGAATTCTCCTTCTTTGTTCATGGGTTGAAACTCCCACGATCTGTTAGGTGTATAACTGTTTTTACCCGGCCACTCAGGCAGCCATACGCCGTTTTCGGGTATACACAAAGGGCATAAGGCACTAGCAGGTCTGCACATAAGTTGACCTGGGAGATTGGAAATAAATGAATAATTTGCAGTTACTCAACACAGTAGAGTATTGTGCTGTACCTTCTTGTGATAAAGTGAGTTTTAGTGGTTATACAAGCATTGTCATCTAGTTAACAGATCTCTCTTCATTTCCTTACTGTGTTATTAGTTGTTTGTATTTTTTGTCTCATCTTACAAAAACATTTGAAACATTTGTGACAGTTTAATACTTTATGTAGTTAGTAATAGAATGGGTTGTTAGTGTGTGTGTGTGTGTGTGTGTGTGTGTGCCCGCTTGTGGTGATTCATTATTTCAAACAAGTTGTTGAGTTTCAAATACCCTGAAAGGGCATAAATAATTATTTTTATGCTCTTTGTGTTAGCTGTGGATGTATGTGTAACCACATTCCATGTTAAAGTGGTCTGTCTGGTAGAATTTTGCTATTGTTGTACATCTTTAGTGTTTTGGATCTTTGTTGGGATGGGATATGTTTTCTGATCCATGTAAATAACTTTTTGATGTCAATCTAAGAGTGAGTGTTTAAAACACACACAATCGCAACATTATAGACCTCGCACCCCCCACCCCCTTTTCCAAGAAATTTTTTTCATTTCTTCCCATTTCCCATCCCTGGATTTTGATTTCAGTTTGCAGGTGTAGTTTTACCTGGGTACTTCTGCATATGTACTGTAAATTTAAATATATCATTCAGTGCTCTGAACAACTGGTTCTTATTTGGTTTGACAGGTATTTCACCAAATTGTCACAATCTAATGCTGTTTGTGAGTAGTTTCTGCATGATTTAGTCTGGTCTCAAAAGAAGCAGGCTTCTTACTAGCAAACTTTGGTTTGCAAAGTGATCAACTTGGCCATCTCTTTTAGAATGTTTGGTAAATGGTCAGTTGTGTTGCTGGGATTTATTTTCATCCTGGCAAAATTGTATAGGCGTAGATTAAAATGTCCACCAAAATACCCGTGTGACCTGGAACAATAGGCCGTGAAAGGTGGATGCAGCGCCTAAAGGCAGTTGATCTACTGGCCGATGTGAATGCGTGATATATTGTGTAAAAAATTCCATCTCACACGGCATTAATAGGTAACATGCGCCTTGAGTCGCCTTGTGTGGTGAGATACGTGCGCGATATAAATCCTCGTAAATAAATAAAAATAAATAAATAAAATCAGCAAATTTGCCAGAATTGCCTAAAGTATAAGGCAGTACGTGGTGTCGCCTTACTTCCACCAAGAAGAAAGTTTGGCAGATCTGTTCAAATGATGGCAAAGTTTGAAAGAGGTTTTGGCAATGTCCCTGCTGCGTTGTTGTTGTTTTCACTTTTTGTCGACTCGGACCACACAATTCTTAGCCTAGCGGAGGATATTCAACGGATATTCAACGCTATTTTGTTGTGTTTGCAGGAAAATTCTCATGGTGAGGAGGCCAACGGAGAAAACTCTCACGGGGAGAGCCAGGGAGGATCGCAGTCGCACTTAGGTGTGGCCGGCCTTCGACCCGCCCCATCCCCAGCAGGGTCAACAGGGTCAAGGTCAGACACGCCTGCCTCTAATTCAGGTAAGAGAGAAGATCTATGAATATGTTGTGTGTTTCTGTTCAGCTTTGACTGAGGTTTGGGGGGCAATCTCAAGGGTGTGCTGTCGATCATCACTGGTACCACTGTCCATGCTAAATTGTTCGAACTGGAGGGATTGGAACCAGATAACAAGAAAAATGTACTCACCAGAAAACAGCACCATGAACACGTTTATGTGTTCATGACATTTTTATTGTTGTCTTGTTCTATTTCCTCTCTGTTTCATACATAATTGGCCAGATTGTGAGTGTGTTTCTCTGTATTTAACTAAGTTATGTCATTCTTCTCTTACCCTTATTCTAAACCCCATCCACAGTCAATACAAGTAACACACAAGCACCCTTGTGTAGGCAGAAGAACAAAATTAATGTTTTCCCTCATACAGCGTGATTCTACTAGTTCAGCCTATCTGTGCTGGCAGAAGAAAAAGGCAAACCTAGTGTAGAGAGAACCCAGATAGGGAGGGACCAGGGGAAAATCAATACACACATCTGCGCCAGAGAGCAAGAATATTTCTCTCTCTCTCTCTCTCTGCCATCTGTAGAGAGAGAGAGAAATTGTGTTGTGGCAAAGAAAACTTGTGCGATTGCTTGTAAAATTTGATGAGAATGATGTTGGCTTCTGGCCTATTCGCACCTGCAGTTTTAATTGCCCTCCTTGGGTTAATTTGATGGGAATTATAATTAATGACATGCTTTGGTTAAAGAGATAGACAGAGAGAGGCTTTGATGATTGAGTTTTAACTGCTAAGTGATCATGTTTATGGACTTGTTTTTATGGTCATGTTGGATAATGATCTGAGCTTGTTTTGTGTGACATGTTTTTATGGTCATGTTGGATAATGATCTGAGCTTGTTTTGTGTGACATGTTTTTGTGTTCGTGTTGTATAATGATCTGAGCTTGTTTTGTGTGACATGTTTTTATGGTCATGTTGGATAATGATCTGAGCTTGTTTTGTGTGACATGTTTTTGTGTTCGTGTTGGCTTCCATTCTTTGTTTCTTTCTCTTTATTTAATTTTTTTTTTTAATTCTCTGTCTTTGTCATTTCTAACAACTATTGTGAAAAAGTTTGAAGAAAAATATCACACA
The DNA here is from genome assembly GCF_037325665.1 of Littorina saxatilis. NCBI lineage: Eukaryota > Metazoa > Mollusca > Gastropoda > Littorinimorpha > Littorinidae > Littorina > Littorina saxatilis. The sequence continues at coordinate 68,965,443 of NC_090247.1, forward strand.
CACAATTTGTAACCAACACACACATGTAGTCCTGCCCGGAATAAGCGTTTTTGGGATGATTTACGACTTTAGCGCACATTTCGAGGAGACGAAAACACAACATGGCGGCTCTCACTCCTCCAACTATCGCGAGACACAAAAAAACGAAATCTCGCGCGCGCGTGATCCTGATACATCCGGCGTTTCTCTGTACGCTATCTTGTCACGACGACTTGTTGACAAACGAAGATTCGCGAAAGAAAGAGAAAAGCGCCGAGTCTTGAGTAGAGAGCTACTAAAGTACCGGTAATCGCGAATCGAGCGAAATGAAAATCCGCGGCGACTTCCATTAGTTGAATGCTATTCAAGTTTAGGTAACATTTTAGCCGCATCTTTTTATAAGCCGCAATGCGATTTTTTTTGAAAAAAAAAGTCGCGGCTTGTTGTCCGTCAAATACGGTAATATCTTTTCTCTTTTTCTTTTTCCCCTATTTTTAAGCTGGTTGGGTGAAAGGGATTCTTTTAGTCGAGGAGAGTCATGTTGAATTTGTATAGCCATATGTTGAATTTTGAAAGAACCAGGAGCAAACTGGTTTATTTTGAGAATACCTGGGAGGTTGTCTGGGTCTTTCTGAGACAGCAAACCAATAAACATGATAAACAAGTGACAGAATCGGTATTGGTGTTAACCGGTATTTTACCGGTTGAAATGAAAAAATACCGGAAAATAATTTGGCTGCCGGTATAACCAACCGGTTGATTTTTAGAACTACCGTGTTTTTTTTGCTGGTTCGAATGCCTAGCCTACCTTTTTTTCTGGATAGTTTTCATCATAAAAGTTTGTGTACCAGTTTGAAAAAATATCAGCGCCATCACTGCAGAATAATACAGAATTTGAAAGAAGTGCAGTGTTGGGATATTTGTGAGAATATGGTAGTGTGAATAATGTCCAGCTGGTGGTTAAGATTTCATTTGAATGCTAACTGCAACTGAAGAGAAAATGCACTTATACTTTTCTGTGCAGTAGATTTTTTTTAGTTTTAACAGTTTTAGTCTTGTTCTGGTTGAATGAGGAGAACCAGTGTCCCTTTTTGTGAGAGAAAGAGTTTTAGTCTTGTTCTGGTTGAATGAGGAGAACCAGTGTCCCTTTTTGTGAGAGAAAGAGTTTTAGTCTTGTTCTGGTTGAATGAGGAGAACCAGTGTCCCTTTTTGTGAGAGAAAGAGTTTTAGTCTTGTTCTGGTTGAATGAGGAGAACCAGTGTCCCTTTTTGTGAGAGAAAGAGAGTGTGTGAAAGCAAGAGAGACAGAGAGAGATAATTTTGTGTGTGAGAGAAAGAGAGCGAGACACTCGCAATGTGTATGTAAAACTAAAGGGGGGGGGGGGGGGGGATAATTCACATAAGAACAAAGTCCAAGCCAGCTTCACCATCCAGAAGTAAAGCAACTTAAAATCAAGAGAGAGAGAGAGTGTGTGTGTGTATGATACAGGAACAACTGTCAAGAGATTTGCAATCACAGGACTCTGTGTAAGAAACCAAACACTTGCGTTACTGGCTCATGTGTCAAAAGCCATATTGGATAGCGTGACAACAATAAATGATAACAATGGACCAAAGGGGTCCCGGGTAGCTCAGTTGGTAGAGCACTGGACTTGTGATCGAAAGGTCGCAGGTTCGAATTCGGGCCGGGACGGACACGGGTCAACTTTATGTGCAGACCCAGAGACGGAAGCCATGTCCCACCCCCCGTGTCATCACAATGGCACGTAAAAGACCTTGGTCATTCTGCCATAAGTGCAGGTGGCTGAATACACCTAAACACGCAGACACCTGGGTAGCGCGACTCCGTTGCTGCTAGCTTTCCACTGGGAGGAAGCGACCCGAATTTCCCAGCGATGGGACAATAAAGTAATGAAAATGAAAAAAAATGAAAGTGTGTGTGCACCAAAACACAACAAAAAATGCCAGGAAAAAGTTTCAACACTGAAGAGTTCAGACAGGGTAATTCCTCAAGTCATAAAAGAAGCATAAAGACCCATTGATGGGGGATGACAGGGTATTAGCAAGGGAGGAAAAAGGTAGGGGAAACCTCTCAAGATTTTCTCACAGTAGGGGGGAGCATCTTGAAGGCAAAGAATAGCATCACATACCAGACAAGAAGAAAAAAGAAGGGGAAAGTTAGGAGTAAAAAAAAAAAAGTTTCAATGGCATTCCATTGATTGTGCATCCGCCATCAGAGCGATCCACGCAACAAACACAATAAACACAAGATGGTTTCCCTGCGCTTAGGCGGCCTTTAATTATGTAAATGTGATATTGATGTTTGGTTGGACGCCTGCTTCTACTGAGACACAGAGGGGGAGAAAGGGAGGGGAAAAAATAGTGCGGGGAGAAAAGCTGGGACAGCCGGTGGCTGCTAGCTTAATCCATGTGGCAGGGGATTGCCCTGTCATTGTTAATGGGGTTTCCCTCAAGGCTTCTGGCACACGTGCCGGCTTTTCCCTCTCTCACTTTAATGGAATCTCCAAACTAATTATAGCCCCAGTCAATGGCACGGTCGCGGCAGGGGGTTGGAGGAGGGGGGGGGGGGGGGGGGGCGGCGGCAGTGACTACCACCACCCGGCCCAGGAAAGTAAAGGAGGCGGGAGGGATTAGCGGGGGAGGGTGGTGGTGGAGGGAGTCCTAGTAGTAATGGTGGTGGTGAGAGAAGGTCATTCTTACTCCAGCCTGTGATGTTTATTAGCGAGGTGGGCTGTGCTATTGACACACACACGGCGCTTTTGTAGCTTTCTGCACTGATAGTGTCAGGCCTCCTTGAAACTGTGCCAAGAGGGAATAGATTTTCATGACTGCAGGGGAGGGGAGAATGAAGGGGGTGGGGGGGGGGATGAAGGTGAGCTTGAGAAGGGGATTCCCCGCTTTCAACCGTCACCGTCCCTACCCCCCCCCCCCCCCTTCCTCCTTACCCCATCCCCCTTCTCCTTGCCACTTGAAGCAGACGGCTTGTGATGCTTGAGTAAGGAGATGATGGGCGTCCCCGCCCCCCTCAGTCAAAACACAACAGGCAGTTGCCTGCTGCTTTGTTTGCCCCCTGTCTGTCTGTCCTCTGTACTGCCTTGCCTTGCCTGCCTCCTTACTTCCTTCTTTGCCTGTTTCTTTATTTTCCCCCTGCCCTTTTGTTATCACTGGGAGTTAAGAGGCAGTATTGTGTGTGTGGCCAGCTATTAAACTTGTGTGCTTTCTACTGGCCCTCTTTTCTGCCTCTGATGCTGTTTCTTTTTTCTTGGGAAGTTTTGATTTTTTTTTATCTTCACACCTGTTGTTTTTCTCTACCATTATTTTTTTCTCTCCAGATTTTACCTGCGTTTTTATCTGCTTAACTGATGTTTCCTATCTTTTCAAAACACTTCTGATTTTAACAAAAAAAAGTGTGTAACATTTTCAGCACTTTATCTGTCTTTTCTTCGGTCTTTTTAAAAAAACCTTTTCCTTCTGTCTCTGATGTGGTTGTGTCCCATACTTGTGTCACATGTGTAATTGTGACAGCGTGGCATTGAAAGTAGAAACAAAATACACAGATTTTTTCCAGATTTTGTACCAGATGACCCTGCTGTTTGCTGTCTACAACAGGCAGGAAAAGAACTGCTGACGGCTGTGCAGCATTTCCCCCTGTTTATGTACAGAAATTCCAGCCGATCTTGTTGTGGCAACTCTTTAAGTTTGGTTTTTCTCTCCCCTGCAGGCAATCAAGTTGGAAGTCCTATGCCCCCTCGACCTCCGTCAAGTCATCTAGAGGGTCAAGGACATACCAGTCATTCACCAATGGCTACGCAAGGTACGCTTTAAGTTTCAACTGCAGTGAAACCTTTTTGGAAGACCTCCACAAATCTGGGAAACTAGTAGGTCTTATTGAGTCCTACATTAGAGGTCAATTTGCACAAGTCTTGAAAAATTAGGTATTCAAACAGGGGGTGTCTTAGAATGGAGGGTCCTGAAAATTAAACAGTTATAACTGACGTAGAATACCACAGCTGAAAAAGAATGATTCATGTCCCGTCATGGATTTTCCTCACTCTCTTGCCATGAGGAAAGGGAGGTAGCTGTGTAGAGACTCAATGTGGTAGCTGTTGTGAGTCGGCTCCCCTGTTGTAGTTGGTAGAGCTGGTTCATGCTTCATTCTTCTCTTCTTGTCTGATTTGAACAAGAAAATAACAAATATGCTGTGAGCTCTTTGAAAAAATCTTGGCATTTCAACTAAACCTTAAGTTTGTTTTATTGGTGTTTTTGAAAGTTAGGAAGATTAATGTTTACAGTTGACAGACATTGCAAAATTTAGTGTTACCTTTCAAGCACTGCAGTGAAAATGTTACAAACAAGTTGATTTTAACTTTCAAGCACTGCAGTGGAAGCGTTTCAAACAAGTTAATTTTGATGAAATGCATTCCTTTGCAGCAGGCTTCAACCAGCCAATGATGCCACCACCCATGCCGGGTCAGATGGGGTACCCGGGTGGGGCTGGCGGCAAGATGGGAGGTCCGGGTATGGTGGGTGGGCAGGTGCCACCCCACTACCAGCAGTACAACTCCCAGTACCAACAAGCAGGTACAGTGACACATTGACTATCTTTCAGTCTGTTGGTCAGAGCTTCACACAGAAGTCATGGAATTTTTTTAAAGCAGATTTATGAAATAATTTACTGTTTAATACAACAACAAATATTGTGGGTGCATGCCATTTGCAAGTGAACAGTTTTACTTTTTAAACATTATTTTTAGAGTTACCGAGCTCTACAGTCTACTTCTATGGAGCTTGTGGACTATGTGGTTAGGTAGTTGTCTTCTGAATGCTTCCCCCCAAAAAATAGTCGCACAAAAATCTAGTAGCTGCAAGATTGTTACTGGTAGCTAGCTTCGATTTTAAGGACTGGAATAATGGTGTTTGTGTCCCTGAAGTTTGCCTGACATTAACTTGACGGTGCAGTGAAACGCTTGCTTGCAGGTACATTTGGGCGCCAGCCGGGCATGGGCGGAATGCAGGGAGGAGGAGGACCCGGGGGTATGCCAGGGGGCAACTACCCACAGGCCATGTACAATGGGCCCGGCAGCGGCATGGGGCAGATGGGCCCCGGCGGGCCCGCTATGTACAACAACATGATGAGCCGCGGCATGCAGAACTACAGTGCCCCCTACGGCCCCGCCGGCCCCAACATGCCCATCAACAGTCAGTACGGAAGCTTCAACAGCCACATGGGGCCCGGCCAAGGCCCCGGTCCGGGTCCAGGGCCTGGATCAGGGCCCGGCCCGGGCCAACCAAGCTCGAGCCCCATGGTCCCCACGCCCATGATGCCCGGGCAGCCCAGCATGCCCGCCATGAGTCAGCAGGCCATGATGCAGCAGGCAGGGGCCATGATGCCCGGCAACAGTAAAGGGGCTCAGGCTGCCGCTCAAGCCGCCCTCATGGCCGCTGCTAACTCGGCGGGTGCCCGCATGCCCGGTCGCGGGATGGCGGGGTCACCGAGGATGATGGGACCCCAGGGAAGCGGGTCTCCATCGTCCAACATGATGAACCACATGGTTGGTGTGGGTAACCTAGGCAACGCCAGCCTGAACAGCATGTCCAACCAGATCCAGCAGATCACGTCCAGCAGCGTCACCTTGCCCAGCAAGCCTTCCAGTCCCGCTGGGAGTGTTTCGCACGGCTCCGCTAGCGGCACCCCCACCCCTGCGGATAGCGCTCCGCCTGCCATGAACGGTGCTCCTCCCAGTGGCGGTAACAATAGTGTCAGTGCTGGTGAGACATCCAATCTCATGTCCCCCATGTCTGGCTCCGACACGCAGGAATCGTCGCGACCCAGCTCAACAGCCACGCCGGGCCAGACGGCCGACCCGGCCAACTCCACGGCCGATCACGTGGGCTCGGACGGTTCAGGCAGCATGCCCAGTAGTGACTCGACTTCTGTAGACAGTGGCTTTCATTCTGCCGCTGATCAGACTGAGAAGCCCCCTTCGGAATCCACCCCCACCCACTCCTCGTCCCCCTCCAATTCCAACCTCCATCCCGCCACCAACGGGCCGTGCGAGGAGCGAGCTAGTCAAGACGGCGAGAGCAGAGCGGGGAGGAGTCGGGCCGACAGCGCGGCGTCTTCATCCTCCGTTTCTGCCAGTGTACAGACATCCAACACAACTACAGCAGTCACAGCAGGTGAGAACACAGGTTACGTCAGGCAATCTGGAAGGGCTTATTTATTTTGGTCTGTACAGTGGAACCCCCCTTTTAAGAGCCTCTTTACCCCCCGCGGGTTAGGGGGAGTCCCATATTGGTTGGGACGAGAAAGAATTTACCCGATGCTACCCAGCATGTCGTAAGAGGCGACTAACGGTTCTGTTTCTCCTTTTACCCTTGTTAAGTGTTTCTTGTATATAATCTAGTCAATGTTTGTAAAGATTTTAGTCAAGCAGTATGTAAGAAATGTTAAGTCCTTTATACTGGAAACTTGTATTCTCCCAGTAAGGTATTGTACTACGTTGCAAGCCCCTGGAGCAATTTTTTGATTAGTGCTTTTGTGAACAAGAAACAATTAACAAGTGGCTCTATCCCATCTCCCCCCTTTCCCCTATCCCATCTCCCCCCTTTCCCCGTCGCGATATAACCTTGAATGGTTGAAAACAACGTGAAACACCAAATAAAGAAAGAAAGACCCTCTTTTCTCAGACTTTCTGTTCAAAGCCTTTGCACATTTACCGGCATTTTAAGAGTCCCTCCTTTTTAAGACGTGATTTTCTCAGATTTTTGGACGTCGTAAGAGGGGTTCCACTGTCCCAGCTGAATAACGGAATTCATGAGTAGGTTTGAAAACATTGTTCATTGTGTCAGTGTGTATTTGTTTTTGTATGTGTTTATGCTTGTGACTAGATTTACCACAGGTAAACTGATGAAGATTCAACTTCAAGAGCTTATAAACTGATGAAGATTCAACTTCAAGAGGTTATAAACTGATGAAAATTCAACTTCAAGAGTTTATAAACTGATGAAGATTCAACTTCAAGAGTTTAAAGTGCTTTTGTCAGTTCACTTGTGTGCAAGAATGTTACTTATTCATAATTATGCTGGGAAGCGGGTGCATAGTTAATGTTGTTACGGGGCAGACATGACAAGAGAGGGAATTGAAGTGTTGGCTGTTTTGCAGCATCACTGGGCACAGCGGTCACTCAGAGCATAACCACTCCCGTGAGCAGCGAGACGGAGAGCTCCGGCTGTCAGACCTCCGCCTCCATGCCCATGATGATGAGCAGCAGCAACAACAGCAACAACTCCACCCATAACGGGCCCCACTACCCCCACCCACACCCCTACCCTCACCCTAGCATGGGCTACCCCATGGTCCCGCACGGGCCGGGTCCTATGCCCAACTCTCACATGATGTCCGGCCCGGGCATGCACCACCCAGGCATGCACAACAACATGCCCGGAAACATGCCCGGAAACATGCCACCCTACAACATGCCACCCGGGAGTATGCCGAGCAACATGCCACCGGGAAGTATGCCTAGTAACATGCCACCTGGGAGTATGCCGAGCAACATGCCACCGGGAAGTATGCCTAGTAACATGCCACCGGGCAGTATGCCTAGTAACATGCCACAGGGGAGTATGCCTGGCAACATGCCTCATGGCAGCATGCCCAACAGTATGCCGCCTGGGGGTATGCCCAACAATATGCCGCCTGGGGGTATGATGAACAGTATGAATAGCATGCCTCATGGAGGTATGCCTAACAATATGCCGCCAGGCAACATGCCTCCTGGTGGCATGCCCAACAACATGCCGCCAGGGAGTATGGCCAACCATATGCCGACTGGAAGTATGCCAAGCAGTATGCCTCCTCGCAGCATGGGGAATAGCGTCAACAGCAACTCCATGGGACCAATGAACATGCCTCCCCAGAACAACTGCCCCCCTTCCATGCCTCCGGATGATCCGCCAGAGAAGAAGAAGAAGGTAAGAAAGGAAGAACAGAGCTTGGAATTTTACCCACACTCTCATCTCCACCCTATCCGCTAATAACTTGTGATGTAGACTTAACTCATCAGACATCTTGCTGCGTAAACTTCCCCCTGTCCCTGATTCATTACATTTACACAACCCTGTAATTTTTTTTCTGAGTTTTTTTCCCTTCTCTGAAACATTTTTCATGATTTTACCCAGTGCATACATACTACAAATGCACAAGTCATCCCGTTTGACATGGATTATTTTTAGCGTCTGTTTCTATGCATTACGATCCATTGGTCATGACCTTTCTCCTCCAGTCACCGAAACCCCCCTACTCTCCCGGCAACTACGATCATCTCTTGTCATCTGACCAGCTTTGTAGCTTTTTAGCGCCTCTCTATATACAAAGCCTCTGGATGGTTGTTTTTTTGGTTGGTTGAGTCAATCACTGAGTTCAGTTTCTCCTACTATTTAAAACCTCCCTTACCACTAAGGCACAAGTGCAATCTCCCACCATGCACCCACAGGCTGGCAGCTCCACCCCTGTTATGATGGTTTGTTTCTCTCCATGCTGCTACATATCACACTGTTTTTCAGCCTGTGGTCAGGCCTGGGCACTTAACATTATTAGCTGACGCTTACACATGACTTTGTCCAGTTCAAAGCCCTGTTCAGCCCTGCCTGTTTGCTCATTTTTGCATCTTTTTCTACTCTCGCTTTTGATTCACTCAACCTGTAATGCAAAGGAGGCCTTCACATTTTGAACACTATTTTCTAGGAGTCTTGGTGAAGTATTGAGGCTCTTGATATTTTCAATACCCTTTGACACTAATAATGTACGAAATCAATACAATAGGAGAGTTGGCATTATGGTAATTGCTAGGAGTAGGTAGGAGAGATTGTATTTTCATTTTACAAACCTCTTTTGAATTTGAATCGTTCTCCTCAAGAAAAAGAAGTAACTGATGAAGTTGTCTGTCAGTTTTACCATTGATGAGTGAGTACCAAGCCTTTTAATTGTGGAGATGATATTACACATGTCTGTTGTCACATGCAGTATGAGATTGTGGTGAGCAGTAACTTTCTGTGTATGTCAAATAACTTAACCAAGTGTTGATGCTGCCGTTCTAGGACGAAGGGGTAATGGTTGGCGCTGGCACCTCATATTGTGAGGACTATGAAAATTCCAGTAGTCCAGGTTGGCCTGGCATGCCAGTAAGTGGGAGTGGACGGGTCGTATCTTTTTTATACCATTATTTGTTGTTATTGGGAACAGTTTGTTATTTTTATTTCAAACCCATTCCCTTTTACCTTCCTGCCTCGTGAATAGCCCTCGGCCAAGTCTCCAAATGTTTACTTTTGCACTTTTTTTTCTGGTCATGAAATTCAGCCTCCAGTTGTTGGGAATGGTGTTCTGCCTTTTGTACTCCTTCCCCCTGTGACCAGTGACTCTAGTCCTTAATGCTGGCTGAGCTATTGTGACTTTAACGTGACCCCACGAGGTTTTGTGTCGTGTTATTTGATTGGCTAGCAGACTTGCACTGACGTAGTGAGCGGCCCCTGGCCCAAAACTACGCTCAGCGATAAAACGAGAGCGCACTGTGCTGTGGTGGTGTTGTGTCGTGCTGGATGTCTTCCCTCATTAATTTTCCTCAAACTCAACACAGTGGCTGCAACTTGTTAAAAAAAAAAAAGCTTATTACTTCTGCCATTAATTGAGCCATATTTCCCTTTGTATGCACCTGAATTTTTGTTTTCCTGTTTTCTGTTTCCACGTATCAACCCAGATACCAGTCGCTTATTCAGTTCTGTTACATGTTGGCTTTTGTTCTGACTCCTTTGTTGGCATGCTTTCCTTGGCCCTTGCTGGTTTTGATCGTTTCTATGCATGGTTATTAATTATTTCCAGCCTTTGCTGTTCATTGTTTCATCATTGAATGGAACTTGGTCCCTGACTGTCGACATGTTTTTGTTGCCGCCTGTTTTGATTTCATTGCATCGTTTCATGATTTGTTTTAACTACTTTGCATTGATTTCAGCAGAAATTTGCTGATTATTGTATTGTAGATCTAGGTAAAATGAAATTGAAAAAAAAATCTGCTTTGAATACTTCGCAATAATGGCATTAATTTTTGAAGTCTTGTAGCATGGATATATTCTGACTTTACATAGGCTTACATTTATTATTTCTTTCTGTTGGTGGCTAGTTATTTCTTTCTCATTTTAATTCGCTGCTTACATTTGATTTTATCTGTTGATAAGCATTTGTTTTCATATTTCATGCTTAATTGTCTGTAAAGGTAAGCAACTTCTGATGACTTTAAATCTGATACCATTTTTTGACAAAAATAGAAAACTAATAATTTTTGTTTTTATAATTGAAAAAAAAAAAGAATTAAAAATAGAAGGGTTAATATTTTATGCTGTTGATGCCTTTTCTAAAGTCGTTAGCAGGGAAAAATCTAAAATATTTGCAAGTTTCTTTTCTGGTCTAGTACTTAAAAGTTTGACCAAAGACAAAATGCTGACTGACTAAATAATCTGTTACTCTAGTAATAAGAAACAATAGGATTGATGAACCTGTAGTTGTATCTAAACCTGTTCCCACCATCCCATGTAGTGATGTACTTAACACTTCCACTCATAACGGAGTTATGCTAATGGCGGAAACAGAAGGCCACAGACGTGACGAAATTGTACGACATGGGCAATGAGATGGATCGACGGCCGTTTCTGGACAAACTCCTGGCATTCCTGGATGAGAAGGGCACACCCCTGACCACAATGCCGTGCATCAGCAAGCAGCCGCTAGACCTCTACCGCCTCTACTACTGCGTGCGGGAGAAAGGCGGCATGGTGGAGGTAGGGAGGATACAGAGACGTTTTTCTTTTGTGGATTTGCATGTTTGATTTTGTGCTGTTTTTGACATCTTTTTTTTTAATGCGGCAGAGAGCTTTTGCTTTATATGGTATGCGTTTAGAGCGCTACTCTTTGTTTCTCTGTTTTTGACAAAATTGAACTTTTGTGGCTTAGAATACATACTCGTGACACTGGTACATAAAAAAAAAAAAATGTTGTTGAGAATTGTGCATCACTGTTAATCAGATATTGAGAGGTGCCAACCTTACAGATGGCACCATACTTTGTTGAAATTGTCCAGATAAGTTTCAGTGTAAAAAACACTGTTGAGGAAAAGGTTGATCGGAAACTTATTTACGCCAAGAAAAAAGCAAGCCACAGTGTGTGAATACGACAAAGTTATCACCCCGTGTGTGTTGGCACCTGTTGGTTTTTCTGTGCAAGCACAACCTAGAGCTTTGTTGTAATAAAATCATCCAGTCATGACAGTATTGGCGTTAACCGGCAATTACTGGTATTTTACCGGTTGAAACGAGAAAATACCGGAACAAACTTCGCTGCCAGCATGACCTACCGGTTGATTTTTTAGAACTAGCGGGGTTTTTTGTGCCTGTAAAACAAACAAAAACAAGAGGCGAAGCCTTCAAGGCTCACGTAAGAAATAGACAAACAGTAACACAAACTCAATCACTCCGTCACACATACACACCCACACACACAGTAAGCTTAGGTGACGACTGTGCAAGAAAGAGAGACACTAGATCTAGATCTGTCTGTGTCTGCATGTAGCCTACTTACAGGGACACGACTGCCAAATAGTCTCGGCCCGCTCAAAATAACACTGACCGAGACCACACACACCACGCGAGAGAGAAAGACTACAGGGAGGCATGCCGTCATGATGCATTAATTGACGTCAAACACTTTTGACCGTGACGTAATCTTATGCGAGCTTTATCCATAGTCTTGGATAACCACTCACACATAGACTCGGAAATGTTAAAGTTTCTACCACAGACATACACACACACGCACACACGCACACACGCACAGACAGACAAAGTTACGATCGCATAGGCTACACTTACGTGAGCCAACCAGTAATCTGAGTTGGACTCTTACTGGTTCCAATGACCAGCCTACCGTTTTTTTCTGGACTATAAATGTTTGCGTACTGGTTTGAAAAAATACTAGTGCCGTCAGTGGTCATAATTTTCAGGTATTCAGTGCTAAACTTGCACTGGAAGTGGAATGTTAACAGAAACACTGATCTACAAGATATAAAGTTAACTATGACCTTTTTCGTGTAGAGGTTTCACTCTGTTAGATTGTCTGTTTGTCCACCAGATTTATATTAGGCCCCCAAAAAAAAAAAGTCTGTTTACGGTAACCCGACCGACCCTATTTTTTTCGCGCGACCCTAGACTTTTTTTTAGCATTTGGGGGAAGAAGAAAAAAAAAAACCACAAAAAATAACGTAAAAATATAGTTTTGGAAAAAAAAAATTAAAAAAATAAAAAATCCCGACCTACCGACCCTATTTTTTTGGCCTATGTTACCGTAAACAGAACTATTTTTTTTTTGGCCTTAGACCTCTGGTTTGTATTGCATTGGTTGTGGCAAAGGGTTTGTTATGCCTTGTTTCCTCATTGTGATTGAAATCACCAACCATTGTACTTACTTGGGTGCAGGTGAACCGAGGGAAGAAGTGGAAGGAGATCTGTACGGTGGTAAACATCGGCTCCTCGGCCAGCGCAGCCTTCACCTTGAAGAAGAACTACATCCGCTATCTGTTCGGCTTTGAGTGCAAGTATGAGCGTGGAGGTGCCGATCCTGCGCCCATTCTGGCTGAACTGGAGGCCCAGCTGGAAAAGAAGAGGGAGCAGAAGAAGCGTGTGCCTTCTCCAGGTGGGTACTAAAATTATTACAGTGGAAATATCGCCGCACGCCCCTCCCTCCCTCCTTCCCTCCCATATTAAGATCGTCCAATTTAAGACTCCTTTTCTTTTAAGACCCTGTTTTCTCTGACTTTCTGTTCATGACTCTGTCAACTTTACCCCCATTTTAAGACCCTCCTCTTACTTACGTTTTTTTCCTCAGCAAGAAATTTACAGTTCATTTTGAAATTTGATAACAACCACTTTTTGGGGGAGACAGTTATGTATAACAGAATCAATGATTTTGACTATTGCTTTGAGATTTTGTAAGACCTGTTACTGTAACAATCATTCCACTCTGACAACTATTGAACCTATATTCTCCCAGTAAGGTCATATATTGTACTACGTTGCAAGCCCCTGGAGCAATTTTTTTATTAGTGCTTTTGTGAACAAGAAACAATTAACAAGTGGCTCTATCCCATCTCTCCCCTTTCCCCGTCGCGATATAACCTTGAACGGTTGAAAACGACGTTAAACACCAAATAAAGAAAGAAAGAAAGATTGAACCTATATCATGAGAACATAGCAACAAGTGACAAAACCCACAATCATTCCACTCTGACAACTATTTAACCTATATCATGAGAACATAGCAACAACTGACAAAACCCACAATCATTCCACTCTGACAACTATTTAACCTATATCATGAGAACATAGCAACAAGTGACAAAACCCACAATCATTCCACTCTGACAACTATTTAACCTATATCATGAGAACATAGCAACAACTGACAAAACCCACAATCATTCCACTCTGACAACTATTTAACCTATATCATGAGAACATAGCAACAAGTGACAAAACCCACAATCATTCCACTCTGACAACTATTTAACCTATATCATGAGAACATAGCAACAAGTGACAAAACCCACAATCACATTCCAGGCTCCCAGAGTTCTCAAGACGCCTTTCAGCAGCCGCCCACCCCCAACAGTCAGATGATGGAAGGGTTTCCCGGTGGGCCGGGCATGCCCCCGCCCTACATCCAGGGCCCTGACGGCCAGATGGTGCCCGCCCCCATGGCCGGGCACGGCGGTATGATGATGCCCAACTCCATGATGCAGGGGCACCCCAGCATGATGGGCGGCCAGCCGGGCATGCCTCACCCCTCGGCCATGGGGGGCGGGTCTGGCCCGGGCATGATGGGCCATGGCCCACCCAACAGCATGATGATGGGCAACAGCGGGCCCGCACCGGGCATGATGGGCCCGGGAGGCATGATGACCGCTGGCGGCGCGATGATGGGACCCGGAGGCATGATGGGGCCTGGCATGCACATGGGGCCCAACAGCTACAGCGGGGGTCCACCCGCCATGATGGGTCAGGGGCCCAGCACCAACAGCAGCAGCATGGGGCCCAGCCCTGGCCCGCCCATGAGCAGTAGCAACAGTAACAGCAGGGACGGAAGCAGCACGACGGTCACCGCAACGCCCACCAGCACCCCCTCCACTGCGCCCGGCTTGGCCCCTCCCACCAGCAGCAGTATCCCCCTCCCCCCCAGCAGCACCCCCAACTCCCGCCCCCTGACGGCTGACAGTGTCAGCGTGCAGGACCCCTTTGCCGACGAGCCCAGCAAGTCCTCCAGCCCCGCCACCTTCCAGCAACGGCCTGGACCGCCGGGCCCCAGCCCCTCTCCTGGAGGCTTCCCCTCTCCCGGCCCTCCCACCTCTTCTAGCCCCGCGGGCTTCGTCAGTCGGCCGTCCTCGGCCTCTAACCCTGCTACCCCGTCTTTCCCCAACGGCCCCAGCAGTGAGCAGGCACCTGGCTTCCGGCGTCCTGCCGAGGGATTTCCGGCGGCCACACCTGCCTCCTTCCCTGGCCGCTCCGAAAATGCTCAGTTCCCCTTCGGCCATGAAAGGTGGGTGCCTAACATTTCAGTATGCTTCCTAGTTAATGAAGGAGAAGAAATTATTTGATTTGTCTTGCAAGTCAATGTGAATATATTAGATATGTGCCTGCCTCTTTTTTATGAGATTTTTTTTGTAATCTAGATTTACTTTTACTTCCAACCACACGTTAGGTAAAGGCAGACTCTGTCTCGGTTATTCTAGTTTTGTTGACACTTTTTTTTTAATCCTGAGAACATTATTGCTTTCAGGAGCTACAACCCCCACATAATGCTCAAACATCTTTCCAGTATATGACTGCTTTCTACCCTGTCATGAGGGTAGCCTTCCCGTCGCGATATAACCTTCGTGGTTGAAAACGACGTTAAACACTAAATAAAGAAAGAAAGAAAGGGTAGCCTCACTGCGTTTTGGGGGTGATCCTTGACTTAAAAATGATATTTGATTTGAGATTGTACATCCGTTGCTAACATGTCTTTTGCAGCAGTCCGGGTCATCCTCCCCAGCCGTTCCGACCGCCTTCAGGCAGCTCCGACCCTGCCTTTGCCCCTCGCTTTCCCGGCCAGCAGCCGCCCTTTAGACCGCCGGGCCCTGGGGAGTCCTTCAGCAACTCTCAGCCCTTCGCTGGCCACGCTCCAGGGTTCGGACCCCGCATGCCCGGGCAGGAAGGATTTGGCAGCTACCCCTCTCCGCAACACCCGGGAGTGCGACCACCCATGACTCGAGAAGGATCATTCCCCTCCGGCCCAGGTTGGTAGTAGTGTTTGTGGGTGAAGTTGTAGCAGGCCCGACTTTTAGCAGTCATGAAGTTTTGGTTTGGTGATGATGGAAATGCGGTAGAACTGAATGAATGAATGCCTCGTCTTGTGCGCCAGGGTCGAGGTGCACGAAGCAAAAAGTGGGTGCCACCCAAGTGGGAGAGAACAAGCCGCGCGGGGTCTGATTGGTTGAAATCACCACAAATCTCAATGTCAACCAATCGGACCCCACGGGTGTTTCGGTTAGGGTGGTACCAACTTTCGCTGCAACCACCTCAGTCCAGCTTGTCCAAAGATTCATGGCTTGATCATTGATGAGTCTGACCCCTTGTTAATTCTCGTCCACTTCCCCTTCCCTCTCCGTCCTCCACCCTCCACCCTCCATCCCTGCTGCCCGTTTGCTTCTTGCCCCGTAGGACATGCTACCTCCGGAATGTTGGAAGATGTGAATTAGCTGATAGAGTGTAGACTAGTTCTCAGTAAGTAAGTTGTGAGCACAGTTGTCATGGTTTCAGTAGCTGTTCTCTTTGTTTCATGTTTTGTTTGAAATTTGAGCCCAAACTGTAGTCAAAACGGCAAAATCAAATGGATACAGATTTTGGAAAGGGAAGATTTGGGGGGAGTTGTTGGGAAGGGTGGGGTGGGGGAGGGAGGGAGGGGGGGGGGGGATTAGGGTTGGGGGAGTGGGGGTTGATAAATACATCCAGAAAAATTGTAAGCCAAAAAAAAAAAAGTCGTGAGAAATAAATATCTGTGGGATTTCCCTGCTTTTGGATTGTGATTAGCAAAGAACAAGAAAACACAGAAACAAAGATGAAAAGTACAAGAACATTTTGAGAGAAAAGGTAGTGTATTTCACAGTAAGACTGATAGACAAGTGTTTGGTTTGGTTTTGCCAGCAGGGGGGTCTATGTCCCAGTACGTGGATTGGAGTGGTGGTATGGGGGGTATGGGTCACATGCCCTACCCCTCGCATCTGGACGCTCACTCGGACTATAGCATGAGTGGTACGCTGCTGGCGAGCCCTTGGCTTTCGTCTTATTCTCAGTTTTTCTGTCGTACTCATAGATTTTTTTAAACATTTTTATTCCTCTCTCCTGCTAACCAAACTTGGGGTGTTAGTGGCTTTTCACTCTGAACTTCCTGCTCCCCCCCCCCCCCCCCCCCCCCCTCTTTTCTCTTTTTTAGGGTTGTTTTTTCTTTAGTTTGTTTTTGCTGAGTAGCTCTTCATGAGTGGTTATGTTTTTGGTTATAACTTGTTCTTTCTTTTTTTTCAATTGCTTTCCCCCTTTTCAAAAGTATTCATCTGTGGAAAAAGGTTCTTGTCGGTTCTTCGTATATCCGCCCCAGTTATATAATAAGACTGGTTATTAAAAGCATGTTGTTTACTTTGTGGAGTGATGTCTTTTTATTGAATTTTCTCCATTTGTCATCTTTTTGAAATTAATAAAAATGATGGGTGTTTGCATGGAGTCGAAAGATGTATAATCCGTATCTGTTGGTGTGCTCATTCACATACACGTATACAATGATATTTATACACATACAATAATATCAGCCTGCAGCAATCAGCTGAACTTGCTATGACAAGGTTTCCTTTGTTCACAATTGCCTTTATTAATATCAAATTGAAAGTGAGAGAACTAAAGCTGGTGGAAGTGATCTCGCAAATTGAACTGAGGAATTTGACCACACGCAATCATAGCAAGTTCAACACTGAAGTTTAGTCACTGTTTTACCAACTTTTGGATTCCATTTTTTCGGATTCCACCCAATTTATAGTACATTTTCCACTTTTTCAAACATAGTTTTTCCTTTTTTATTCACTTGTTGAAAGTATAATTCTAGGCTAGTTGACTTTAGTCTGACACATGGTCTTCAGCAAAAGGAAGAGGAACTTTCAGGCTGCCAACGCCTCGTGAAAACAGTTCACCTCACTGTCTCAGATCTGGCCAGGGGTTAACATGGGATAAGACCATCGCTCCACTTGGTCTCATACCAAGATTCAACACCCTGACTGCTTGCTGTGATAAGTTGGAATTTTTTGATGAAATAATTTTGAAATAAGGCACCAGTGCCTTTTACAAAATTAATTCTTTACAAAAAGATAGCACTGTGCACAGAGCACCCAGGCTGTTCATGTTAGGTATGGGACCAAGTGTAGGGATTGTCTAATCCCATGTTAAAACCTTAGCCCAAAAAAATAAAATAAGGCACATAAAATGTTTCTCCATGTAAAAATCATAAAACTTGAAAAGCCACACCCAGTCTGCATTAAAGGGATTGTAAGAGACAATTTTAGACATACAAAAAACAAAAAAAGGTGTCTTTTTCTTTTGCTGTTGAGTATAGTTGTTAGCACATGTTCATCATTCTATTATTGCACATGCACAAACTGTGACAAAGTCAACACATGGTTGGAGTTAGGATTTGAGGGTGACTGGTGCAAAAGGTTTCTTCAACTTGTGTTATTTTCTTTCCATACTAACAATTTTTTCCATTTGTTTGTTTCATCAGTGAGTGTTTGATGTAGTGTTTTCTTCTTCTTCTTCTTTTTTCTCTCTTTGAATAATCAACTGTTCATTTACTTACTTACTTTTCTATTTAATTTACACTTTAAGTTTAAGGCTTTGTACAGTTCTCATTATTCAAACATTTCACTTTGCATTTGTATTGTTGGTGAGAGAGAGAGAGAGAGAGAGAGAGAGAGAGATTGCTGTTTCATTCCTCTCAGACAGAGATAGAGAATGTGTGTGGTGCGCATGCGTGTGTGTGTAAAAAGAAGTAAATTATAATTTCCCATGGAAAACAGGAGAACGCAGGAACTTAAATTCCATCACTTTCGAATGCAGCTGACATGTCTGGAATCGGTCAATCTACTCCTCCCATGCTGTAACAAAACCTTTCTGTGTGCACAGGCCGTGAAGGTGGACCGTGGTCACCCATGCACGCCCAGCGCAACTACATGCCCCCCACCGCCCCCGCCACCCCTCCCATGGGGCCCTACGCCAGGCCGCAGCAGCGAGGCTCGCCTCAGACCAGAGAAAAGATCATTGGCGGCGGAAAGTTGCACGTAAGTCCATCTCGATTTCATACACATACGATACGATTTCACCGTATTTTGTACGCATAATTGTCTAGAATACGATCAGTACGGTCAGTGGGGAAAAAATATGACGAGAAAAATTCCTAGACTTCTTTTCTTCACAAACACATCCCGAAGTAGATCCAGTATTTTGACACATGGTTACAGTTTTTGTCAGTAAACATTGAAAGACGCATTTGTTTCAAATGTTTTGGTAAACTTAATTAACAGTGCGACGGATGCGTGTGAAGCATGTTTGAATCATGGATATTTAAATACTGTGGGGAGCATGCTCATTTTTCTGAAAATACACCAAGTTTGTTTCAGTGCAAACCAGGGGTTCTCAGGTCTGGATACAGTGTAGGAAAGCTGATTGACTCTATGGAGACAGATAGTCAGTGTGTTGGTTGGTTCTGTTTGCAGCAGAAGGCTGGCTGGGAGACAGATAGTCAGTGTGTTGGTTGGTTCTGTTTGCAGCAGAAGGCTGGCTGGGAGACAGATAGTCAGTGTGTTGGTTGGTTCTGTTTGCAGCAGAAGGCTGGCTGGGAGACAGATAGTCAGTGTGTTGGTTGGTTCTGTTTGCAGCAGAAGGCTGGCTGGGAGACAGATAGTCAGTGTGTTGGTTGGTTCTGTTTGCAGCAGAAGGCTGGCTGCCCAGTGCCCAACGCTCAGTTCCCGCCCAAAAAGGAGATCGTGTTCCCTCCTGACAGCGTGGAGGCTGTGCAACCCACTCTCACCAAGCGACGACGCCTCACCCATAAAGATCTCGGTCAGTACACACCAGCTTCTGCCATTGTCATTTGAGTTTTACTTGATTAGGTGTAGGCGGAGAGGTAGTTTCATATCGGTAAAAAAAGAGTTTGGAGATTACTGTGTGGTTTTTATTTCGATATTTAATCCTCAAAACTAAAAATGAAACTCTGTTAAACATGTCTATTCTTGTGCACGATGGCTTAAATATGGATGTGAGAACTTAAAACACCATTTGCTACGCTCACAATTCTAAATTGCTTCACTTGAGGATTCACAAGGGTAGGCAGGTCTGCAATCAAAAGGTGAACAAACGTTGCTCTGTGCTGTGCAGGTCCGGTGGACGCGTGGCGCCTGATGATGGCGCTCAAGTCAGGTCTGCTGGCGGAGAGCACGTGGGCCATCGACACGCTCAACATCCTGCTCTTCGACGACTCCACCGTGGCCTACTTCAACCTGGCTCACCTGCCCGGCCTGTTGGAGGTCCTCACCGAGCAGTTCCGCGCCGCCCTCATCCACATCTTCCACATCC
This sequence comes from Littorina saxatilis, assembly GCF_037325665.1. Taxonomy (NCBI): domain Eukaryota; kingdom Metazoa; phylum Mollusca; class Gastropoda; order Littorinimorpha; family Littorinidae; genus Littorina; species Littorina saxatilis. Next base: position 68,985,194 of record NC_090247.1, read on the forward strand.
TCAGCGACAAGGAGGTGCAGGGCAAGCCCGCCCTACCCTCCTGTGGCCGCAAGGCGGAGCCTGCGGAAAACCGGGAGGAGGGGTGGGAAGCCTTGACTCACAAAGCGAGCGAGGCCACACTGGACAAGACGCTGTACGGCTGCGACTTCACCGCGGTGTCGCGGCAAGGCAAGGTGGTGAATGTGGAGGAGGACAGCGGTGACCGGGCGGTGCTCGACGACAAGGAGTGGGATCACTACTGTCGCTTCACCACCGGCGCCCGGCACTGGCAGAAAGGCGGCGGCGACATCACGCACCATGTGGTGCCGTGCTTCGAGAGCAGCAAGACCCACCAGTTCCTCACAGACTTGTTCTTCTACCGCAGAACTCGCACCAAGGAGGCGGGTAAAAAGCGCAAGGCAGCAGCGGTTGGGGACAGTGTTCATAATACAGACGGCAGTGTCATGAGCGGGGGCGGCCCCGACTCGCCGTGTCGGAAACAGTGTAAGGTGGAGGTTCACGACTCTCAGCCCCTGGTCAAGGAGGAACCAATCTCGCTCAACGGGGACGCCAGCCCCCGCCATCATTCCCACACGTGCAGCCAGGAAGTGCACCGGAACAATTTCATGAAACAGGTGGAAATTAAACAGGAGCCGCGGGACGCTGAGGCTCAGCGCGAGTCGAGCGACACCCCTCCCCCTCCTGTGTTACCTGACGCTACGCAAGACGGTAAGGGTTCCGATGAAGACAGTGTCAAAGTGGAAAACGGACCCGATACGTTGAACGAGGAAATGGATACGGACGAAAAGCCCGCTCCACCGGACTTGACACGCGAAGACGGTGAGAGCGAGGTGAGCAAGGACAAAGACGAGACACAGTCATCAGAAAAAGAAAACGAAACACCGGAAAAGACAGAGACACCCGACGATGAAACGCAGCCAGAGGATGAAGACGTGATGACAGCTGAAATCGTGGCCATGATGTTGAAGGAGCACGAGAGCGAGGTGGAGGAGGAGGCCTATCGCCATGACGAGCCCCCCCTCACCACCATCCAGGCGGACCAGGAAGAGGTGGGGCGACGATGCGTGGCCATCTCCAACATCTTCCGCAGCTTGTCGTGTATCCCTGGCAACGAAGCCTTGCTGTCCAAACACACGGGCCTCATGCTGGTGTTGGGGAGAGTGTTGATGCTTCACCACCAGCACCCGCCCCGCTCCAAGGCTCAGCCAGCACCACCCCTGCCCAAGGAAACGGATGAGAAGGCAGAGGAGAAGGTGGAAGAGAAGGGGGAGATAGAGGAGAAAGCAGCAGACCCTGTAGTGGTAGTGACGGCTCCTCACCACGAGGAGTTGGACAAGGACTGGGCCACGTCGTCAGAGTGGTGGTGGGAAACGTTGGAAGCACTGCGGGAAAATACGCTGGTGGTGCTGGCAAACATCTGCTCTCACATGCACATGAGCAACATGGAGTCTGAGGTGTGCCTGCCCGTGCTGGACGGTCTGCTGCACTGGATGGTCTGCCCCTCCTCCGCTGCCTGCGACCCCCTCCCCTCCGTCCCCTCCTCCTCCCAGCTCTCCCCCCAGCGCCTGGTGCTGGAGGCGCTGTGCAAACTGTGTATCCACGACGACAACGTGGACCTGCTCCTGGCCACACCTCCCTTCTCCCGCATCCTGCACCTCATTGCGCGCCTCATGCGCCTCCTGTCTGAGCGATCGCAGCCAGTGCCTCGCGAGTTCTCCATTGTGCTGCTGTCGCGGCTGGTGCAGAGCAACCCGGTGGCGGCCCGCGCCGTGGCGCTGCAGCACCCCTCCATCTCCCTCTTCATCGAGTTCCTGGAGGCGGCGGAGCAGTCGGCCATGGCGGTGGCCAGCCAGCAGGGCTACTCCGTGCTGCAGAGCAACCCCGAGGTGATGGGCACGTCGCTGGACATGCTGCGCCGTGCTGCGTCCACGCTGCTGCACATGGCGCGCGTGCCTGAGAACCGCAAGCTCTTCCTGCACCACCAGAGTCGCCTGCTGACCCTCGTCATGTCCCAGATCCTGGACGCCGAGGTCACCCAGGTCATCTCCGACGTCCTCTATGAGTGCTCACAGGCGCCCCTTCCGCCCACGTAACTTTTAACCAAGACGTGACCGTGACCTCTTTACGTACAAATTGTGCAGACACTGAGCTAAGTTCAGCTGTAAAACTGAAGTTGAGTTACACTTACAAAACGGGTCAAGGTTATCGCAACGTGGTGAGACACCTGTCAAGGTTACGGCAGCGTGGTGAGACAGTGTCCCTGCGTTGCGGACAACCTGAGTGCATAACACAGCTGTACGCAGTCAACTGGCAACGGAGTTTGCCTGCCAGCACACGCATTGCGCTCCCACACTACAGAACTCGTGAGCCAATGATGTGAGTCTGGTGCTTGAGCTGGCCCGCCCGTGGCCCGATCTCGCAAGGTGCTGTTGTTCATTGAGCCTATCACACACACACTCGCCCCCTTGACGCATAAAGAAATCACACCCACACTACAGAACTGGGACTGAACATCGCATTTGTTGATTTGCCTGCATGCCCCCCCCATCTCAAAGACATGAACTGTGATTTTGTCAGTCAGAACAATCCCCGAGACTTCTTGTGTTGCTCCTTTATTTCCTTGGACCGCCATCTTTTTTCATTTTGTGCGTTGGTTTGTGTGTTGTTCTCTTTGGTAGCGGCTGGTTTCCACCGGTTGGCTACACTGGGCCATGATCTGCAGAGACTCGGATCCCGTGCCGGAAACTTTTCTGTGAACATGTCGTAAATGTTGAATGGACAGATGTTGTGCTTGTGAAGTTCTATCTTGTAAAGTGAATCTTGTGGATGGATTTTTCTGTTGGGGACTCGATTGTAACAATCGAAGCGCATGCATGTGTATGTTGACGGACAGAACACTCGAATGGTTGGAACTTTTGATGCGTCTTTTTGTGGGGGAGGGGAGAGGACATGTTGTGCATTACATTTACAGTAATACATGCTATGGTTGACTTGAAGCTCTCTCTGCTTCTATACACTGCTCACATGGGTGTTCCGATGTGTGAACACTTGCTTGCTTCATCTTGTACATACATCCTTCATGTATACATCATATGTTGTTTCATACATTCTGTGAATAGTTGTGACAATGTGGTTGTCGTTTCACGGTTTTATATTCAGAATCTTCATTTTTAGACTCAAATTTCTCATTCTTTGTCATTGGTTGCCTTTCTCGACACATTTTTCTTGTGCATGATAGTTTGTTCAAGTTTACAGTACGTTGACTGTGTACGTGTGAGGGTTGTAGTCTTGTAATCTTGTGAGAGCTTAACAAAATAATAATAATATTATTATGATAATAATATCGTCAAGTTTGACATTTGCATGTGTGGGTGGATGTGACGTGTCGTAAGACTTTATTGTGTGTTGTTTTGTGGGTAAGTGCATATGTGAATTGTGTATCATTTTTGTGTGGATAAGTGAGTGTGTGAATTCAGTATTTTTGTGTGGGCAAATGCATGTGATTTCTGTATCGTTTGTGTGTGGGTAACTGAATTCTGTATCGTTTTTGTGTGGGTAAGAGCATACATGTGTGAAATCTGTATTGTTTTTGTGTGGGTAACAGTATGTGTGAACACTGGATTGTACATGGACATGTAGGTTTCTCGTCAGTTATGTGTCAAAACCTTTTCATTGTCTGCCATTGGTCCCGGAAAACACAACGGACTACATGAAGCTGATTGTTCCTTTCACACATCTGCCTGAAAAATCGTTTGCAATGTAGTGTTGCGCTTCACGACTTGTTGGTGGCGATAACCATGATGATGTTGATGATAAAAAATGTACAGAAGTCAAATCGGAATGTAGATAACTTTCATGTCTGGTTTTATTCAAAATAAAATCCATTTGTGATTCCACTGAGCAATGTTAATGTTGTCTGATCAGTTACTTTTTTTTTCTTCAGTATTTATGTGTATATGAAGTAAAAATTGAGAGAATTCATTTTCTGAGTGTAGTTTTTATTTTTTACTAATTGAGAGAATTCATTTTCTGAGTGCAGTTTTTATTTGTACTAATTGAGAGAATTCATTTTCTGAGTGCAGCTTTTATTTTTACAACATGTATCAAAATATGCAGGGCTTGAAATGGAACAGGATGAAAAAGGGGGGCTATCAAAGTGGCTAAGCACTAAGCAAAGCTAAACCAACCCTCTCCAGGGTGCATTTCCTCCCCCCCCCCCAATTATGTTTAAAAAAAAAAGGAATCAAATCTTAGCAATCTGGTACATTCTGAGCATAATTTGTGATAAAAAACAACAAGGGGAACATGTTTTGGCAGTTAGAGGAAGAAAATGAGCTTTCATTGGAGGAAATACTGAGAGAGGATGTCAAGCCCTGAATATTGAACATGTTGGATTCAGCAAGCAAAGGCACTTTGAACAGAGGTTCAAGAAACTTGGGCTTCATTGAAATGCCATCGTGAAGGTGCACTCACACTGAGAAGTTCAAGCACAACAAATACAACACAAGAGTGAGGAAAGCAATGCCACATGTGCAGACGCTGCCTTGCACACACACACCTGCACACACACCTACTCACACCTGCACACACACACCTGGCTGCGCACTCACACCTGCTCGCACACACACACACTAGAAAATCACATTTAGACGTTCAATCAAAGGACAAAATCATCTGACCAAGGCTTTTATATTTATTACAAAATAGAGAATCTTACCAGGTGAGGCAGATGACGAATCACAAGATCTAAGAATCCAAGGGAAGTAAGCGCTCTTAATATGGACAAAATTGAAAGTTATGTAAAGCCAGTATCTCAACATCTGAGAGAATAAACACTGAAATTGAAATTAACCAACATACTTTTTATTCTGAGAGTCATGATGTTGAAAGTCGATTGGTAATTTCAATGCTTGTTATTGTCAGATGCCAGGGGACTGGTTTCGCATCTCACTTCAAATTGTTGAATGTAATAAGAGTTTGCTTCTCTTTGTTTCGTTCATCTTTGTACTTATTGCAAACATATTAAGACGAGCAATTCTTTCTTTATTTGGTGTTTAACGTCGTTTTCAACCACGAAGGTTATATCGCGACGGGGAGATGGGATAGAGCCACTTGTCAATTGTTTCTTCTTCACAAAAGCACTAATCAAAAATTTGCTCCAGGGGCTTGCAACGTAGTACAATATATGACCTCACTGGGAGAATGCAAGTTTCCAGTACAAAGGACTTAACATTTCTTACATACTGCTTGACTAAAATCTTTACAAAAATTGACTATATTCTATACAAGAAACACTTAACAAGGGTAAAAGAAGAAACAGAATCCGTTAGTCGCCTCTTACGACATGCTGGGGAGCATCGGGTAAATTCTTCCCCCTAACCCGCGGGGGGGATGCAAAAGCTACAGTCTGAGTGCTTAACCTATGAAACCTGAATTAAGGCTATCTGACTATCCAGGTAGTTTACATGCAGCAGTTCATCAAATTTTAAGTTTATATTAAAATGTGCACACCACATACAGCAAGTAATATTGATTTTTACTGTATCACAATGCGACTGCATGCAACTACACAGTCGAGCAAAAACCAAACCATAACCACATTAATTTTGTGGTCCTGGTATGCAGTTCAAGATAAAAGCCTTTGTCATCTGCCAGACATCCAAGTAGAAATATATACAATATAACATGCAAATTTGTACTTTGCTTAATGAACCATTTTGAGCTTGAGAATAAAGATTCACCTAGTCCGTGACAGTTTTGATAGCAAGTTACAATGAAAAGACATTCACTATTCAAACCATACAGAATGATTCCTCGACATGAATGTTCAAGATGAAATAATATTCTGAAGTATATGATTCCTTGTAATAAACACACACACACACACACACACTCTCACTTCACACAATTCATGTGGTGCATGCACAACCATTTCATTATCTAGAGACAAAGCAAATATACAGCTGCCTGTATAATGAATTTTATAACTAAAACATCATTAATACATTTAAAATGTCGGCACCAAATAAGTTCTGATTATATCTGTCATTATTGTAACCAGCAGAGCATGCACTTCAGCCATGCATCAAAATAAAATGCCGTAGAAATTGTGTCACAATAGTTTTACAAACAATCGCTCAAACGCAATCACACTCCATAAGATGCATCAAAATCACAATAGTTTTCCAAAAAATCACACTTGTCTTCATAAGCCAAAAATATATTGCACGTACAGTGGACCCAGATTTCCTGTTCATAGTCTCTGTGAATGCACTGGTTTACCTCAATTTTATAACTTCCTCTATTTTCAGACCTGTCTTTCTCATCTCTTTATTTTTTTTAGGTCAACAATTGTACATGTGTAACTCCCCCGAAAGTGGCGTATGGCTGCCTGAATGGCAGGGTAAAAACTGTCATACATGTAAAAACCCACTCGTGCAAAAACATGAGAGAACTTGGGAGTTTCAGCCCATGAACGAAGAAGAAGAAGAAGAAAGAAGTACATGTATAACAATCATTCAAAAACACGCATAATCAAAAGCAGAACAATGGTGACTGCGCGGTGAGAGCGAGAAATAAAAAGACCAAAGAATACTGTACTCATGAGTTTGACGAAGACGAAACGAATAACAAATCATGACGTTTCGACCACTAGGGTCTGCGTCAGGCACAAAACACAGAAAAAAGAAGAAGACAGGCGACAGAACAGAAAGAAGATTTACAGATTGACGGTTCACATTTTACGACTCGCAAACCAAAACAAACGGACAGATGAGCCAACAACAGACCTGGGAACCCCTGTTTTGCACTGAGAGTATTCTCAAACAAACTTGGTGTATTTTCAGAAAAATGAACGTACTCCACACAGCATTTGAACATCCATGATTCAAACATGCTTCACACGCGTCCGCCACATCGTTAATTAAGTTTACCTATACAGTCGAGATCGCTTTACACGAAATGAAAGGGACGAATATTTTTTTCGAGTTAACGTTTTTTCGCGATAACGAAAATGATCAAACTGATCACTTTTTTTTTAAAAAGCAAGATAAAGAAGATAAAACAGTGCCATACCTTTACAAAAAAAAGCCTCCGTAGTGCGCGGCGGACGTAGTACACGGTTCAGTCAGAGTCGGCAGTTTTGTCGTCTGCTACAGTTCATTATTTTGTTGTACACTTTAATTCCCCACAAAAAAGATTAAAATCCATTGCAGTGTTTAAAATCCATTGCAGTGTTTATGAATTCACACAGGACGAAAGAAATCCGTCAACTTCAACTGCACTTTCCGACGAACCGTTCAATTCTTGTGTACATTTAAAACAAATTCTTTTTTCAATTTTTACTGACAAAAACTGTAATCATGTGTCAAAATACTGGATCGGCTTCAAGATGGGCTTGTGAATAAAATTAAGTAGTCTAGGAATTTTTCTCGTCGTATTTTTTTCCCACTGACCGTACTGATCGTATTCTCGACAATCATGCGTACAGAATACGGCGAAATCGTATGGGTTCCCAGGTCTGCAACAATATAACACATAATCAAGTTGACAACTACTCAGAGATGACAGCTTCAGATATTGAGGACTTTCCTCACTGGGCTCACGATGCTGTCAATGGGATCCACCGACCGCGTTTTCTTCGGCGTCGCCATCGTCTCTTCCACAGAAAGCTGTCGCTTGGACGGAGTGACAATCTTACCCCCCTCTGCTCCCCCTCCCTCCATCCTCCCCCCTCCCACTCCAGGAGGTGTGGTCATTATTTTGTTGGCGACCAAATCTTCAGTTTCTTCAAACCCACATGCTGCACCGGCTTCCCTGTTCTCTCTCGACACTGACGCGTCATAGTCTGCCGCCCACACCGGTGACATGTCAGTCACCCAGCTGTCGTCGCTGTCTGGGAAAGAGTCGATGAGAGCGCACCTGGCCTGATTGGGGAGAGGGGAGGGGGTGGAGGAATCTGAGGCTGGAGTGGGGGCCTGGCGGGCTGCCCTGGCCTGTTCGTTGACCTGACGAACCATGGCGTGCAGTTTCTGGTGGAGGAAAAAAAGATTGTCAGTTCAAATGGTTGAAGGACTGGGGGATACAGAAAATACAGGTAAGCACATGGAAGCATGAACTACAAAAAAGAGGTTTCAGGAAGGAGGAATTCTCACCAAACATTCATTCACTTTTCTGACAGCAACATACTTATCCATATTCTTTCTAATTTGCCAAAACCCTCAAAACAAACTGATCCAAGGGGGATAACTATAGTGCTTAAACTGGACATTGTGGACACCCCAATCACAGCCATCACACACCTCACACGCCTTCCCTTTCCAAACACACACCTCAAAGTCCATGTCCTTCATGATGTCGATGAGACACCCGAACCACAGCCATTACACACCACACACACCTTCCCTTTCCAAACACACACCTCAAAGTCCATGTGTTTCATGTCGACGAGACGCCCAAACCACAGCCATTACACACCACACACACCTTCCCTTTCCAAACACACACCTCAAAGTCCATGTGTTTCATGTCGACGAGACGCCCAAACCACAGCCATTATGCACCACACACACCTTCCCTTTCCAAACACACACCTCAAAGTCCATGTCCTTCATGATGTCCATGAGTCGTCGCGCCAGACGAGAGCGTCGCTGTCGTTCCTTCTCCAACACGGCCAGCCTCAGGTGGCTCTGCCGGCCCACGATGAAGACCGCCTTGCGACCGCGCGTCACCGCTGTGTACACGTGCTTCCAGTTCTGCAGCTTGCTCTCCCCCACGTAGTACGCCACTGTGTCCGACTCGGAGCCCTTGATAAGATAACATAAGATAAGATCAGATAATTCCAGTTCTGCAGCTTGCTCTCCCCCACGTAGTACGCCACTGTGTCCGACTCGGAGCCCTAGGCGCACACATGAGAATTGCTTGCTTGTGACGTAACGAGATCATGAATGGAGTGAGAGAGGATGGAAGCAGGAGAGAGAGGGAGAGGAGAGAGAGAGGGAGAGGAGAGAGAGAGGGGGAGAGAGAGATATTTTTTGGCATTATTATCCTAATCTTAATTATAATGAGTCAACTCCATACGGTTTAAATCCAGTGTTCAATCGTCTTACCTGATAGGTGTGAATGGTCCTGGCCCAGGCATGACGCATGCGACAATCACGCATGAGTGGTTTGAATGAGCAGCACACCACCCTGGGACACTCTGGGTCTCTGTCTGACAACACCAGGTAGCGCTGTTCAGGGCTGTCTTCGTTCTCTCTGTGCTGGATATCCTGTAGAGCAAACAGTAGAACGGAATGTTTCATCAGAAAAGATGGATTTTTTCATGTGTATAGAAATGGGGTGATGGTTAATTGTGGGGTGAGTTAGTGGTGAGTAATGGTATGTGTGTGTGTTTGTGCGGAATAGAGGGAGGGAAGAAGTGAGGGGGAATGTGAGAGGGGAAAGACAGAAAGAGAGAGAGAGAGAGAGAGAGAGAGAGAGAGAGAGAGAGAGAGAGAGAGAGAGAGAGAGAAATAGAGCGCACACAAGAGAAAGAGAGAGAGAGAGAGAGAGAGAGAAAAAGAGAGAGAGAGAGAGAGAGAGAGAGAGAGAGAGAGAGAGAGAGAGAGAGAGAGAGAGAGAGAGAGCCAGAGTTGAACTACATGTAGTAAAACTGCAGTGTAACTAACTTCCTACCCATGACTGGGTCAAAAACTTCCAGGTCAAGTTGACACCCCCTCACAGTTAACAAACCAACCGAACCAGAGGAAATCTATATTGGGCATTTTACATAAGGAAAGACAAACAAACTCACATCCATGATGAAGAAGACCTCTCCATTGCACAGTCTAACTGCACCGTCCTTCAGCTTTCCTGCCCTCTCCTCCTCGTCTTCTTTGTCCTCAGACGTCTCAGGCTGGGACGCGGCCACTTCTCCATCTTTCTCTGGGTTGATGCCAGTCCTGTCAACAACGCTTTTCTCTGCACCGATATCTTCTAGCCTCAGGCGTCTCTTCGCCTCTGTGGCTGGACTCGACTTGGAAGGGGAAGGAACAGAATGGTTTGTGGGGTCAGGATTTTGCAACAGATGCTCCATCGTGATCCCAAAGTCTGTGGCTTGGATGGAATAATCTGCCGCATGGGGTGCGACTGCTGCTAATTCTTTATCTTCACAGTCTTTGTCTTCTACAGCGTTGCTGGGAGTTTTGAACAAAGGTTTCCTGCCTCTCTTTGTACCAGGAACATCTCCTTCCTCCTCCCCGTTGAGAATCGCATTCACAGCAGCAGTGACGTCCATGCCCTCAGCCTGGTCTTTTCGGGCTTTCTTCTCTCGTGGTTTCGTTATTCCAAAAGCTTCAAGGATTCCTGGGAACTGTGTCAAGTACTGCCTCAGAAACAAGCCGTGGTTGAGAACCTCGCCGTTCTTCCGGAAGCAGATTTTGTCCCCAATGCGAAAGTCGTAGCGCTGCTTTCCGCCCTGTGTGTCCCCGGTGCGTGTGGAGTGTGCGTTGTAGTGCTTGCAGCACAGCTCGTTGATGGCTTCACAGTCAGTTCTGAGTAAAAATAGTTCATACAGATAGAATTCAATGTACCGTACTTTCGGGACTACGTTATATAGGGTGCAACCCCCACTTTTGAGGTAAAAATTAGAAAAAACATCACATTAGGCGCTTCCGGTCTATAAGCCGCATATCAAAGGAAGAATACAGAGTGGAAATATTTGTGGTCTGTGTGTGCCGCCAGATCAAAGGCAGGTCCATTGTGACAGCTGGGTGGCCTTGTTTACAGACAGGGACCTTCTTCCCCGGGGTCAATGACCCAGTTTTATCTATGGGGGGGCGGTCTTTTTGATGTCTTGAGAGAAAACTTGGCCAGGGTAGCACTCCCTGCACCGGGTCAGTGACCCAGTTTAACCTATGGGGCGGTCTCTTTGATGTCTTGAGAAGAAACTTGGCCAGGGTAGTACTAGTAGCTGAAACATGCATTATCACAAGTTGTTTGACAGGTACTCAGGCGATCTCTTTGATGTCTGAGATGAAACTTGGGCAGGGATTTCTATTTTAACAACACTTAGGGCGCTTCCGTTCAATAAGCGGCAGGGGTCAAGATTGAGAAAAAAAAGTTGCGTCTTATAGTCCGTAAAATACGGTAAGCTTTCTCTTCAAACTCGACTATTTCTTATCATCACTTTTGTATGAGTTTGCCTCACTGAAGAAAACTTCTTTCCGCAGACAAAATGTACATAAAGAAAGACAAAGTTTGTCTTTTTTTAATTGAAAATACACCAAAGATTTCTGCACAGAACTAGTCATACAAAAATACATTGCAGTCAAACCTGTCTGTTATGACCACCCAAGAGGAACCAATCAAAAGTGGTCGTTACGGACAGGTAGCCGCTATGGAAAGGTGAATGATGTAAGGAAAACTCTATCTGTGTGAGGCAAACAAACACACCTTCTGAAGGCAACAAACTGCGATGACTCGTGTGTGCGCAGCTCTGGCTGGTTGTAGAGAAGTGTCCGGACTGCAGCGTCCCTCTCTGAAAACACGGCGAAACACGATGAAACACGATGAAACAAGATGAAACAAGATGAAACACGATGAAACAAGATGAAACAAGATGAAACACGATGAAACACGATGAAACAAGATGAAACACGATGAAACAAGATGAAACACGATGGAACAAGGTGGAACACGATGAAACAAAATGAAACACGATGAAACACGGTGGAACACGATGAAACAAAATGAAACACGATGAAACAAAATGAAACACGATGAAACATGATGAAACACGATGAAACACGATGAAACACGGCGAAACACGATGAAACAAGATGAAAAACGATGAAAAAACGATGAAACAAGATGAAACAAGATGAAACAAGATGTGGTATGTACACAAGGCCAGTACATGACATGTCCACAAAAATAAGTTACAGCAAACACAAGCACAACCCCCTCCCCCAAAAAAACCCACACACAACAACAACAAAAAGAACAGCAACAGTAGATTCTCTCACCAGGATCAGCGCTGTCCTTCGCATCATCCATGGGATAGAAGTGGAAATTCCTTGCAGGGTCAAACAATGGAAGCTGGCGATGGGAGATTTTGGTAGCGTTTCTGACAATCAGTGCAGACTCCGAGCGATGGTTGGTACCAAGCTCCACGCTCAGGCCTCGCTGCTTAAACGTGTCGAACACATCCTGCAGGAAGTTGCCGGGTTCGATGGAGGGGAGCTGGCGAACGTCACCCAGAAGAACGACCTTGCGGAGTTTGGTATTGTCCAGTAGAATCGTGAGCAAGGTCGCGAAGAGACGCAGTGATACCAGGCTGCATTCGTCCACCACCAGGACTTCTGTCCCTGCGTACTTCCACTCTGCGTCTTTCTCCTCCGAGATAGACTCTTGTGTATCATCAGTCTGTTTCTTTGCAGTGTTCCCCTTTCCGCCTGCCTTTCCTTCCTTCTTAGAGAACTTTTCAGGCACATCACATCCTTGTTTTTCTTCATCGTCTTCATTCCCTCTTCTCTGTCGCTTTTCGTCTCGCTTTTTCTGCCACTGCGCCTTGACAAAAGCCCGGTAGCTGAAAATGACGCGATGGAGTGTGCACGACTCCATCTTGGCCTTGTGACCCAACAGCTTGGCTGCTTTACCTGTTGGCGCCGTCAGCAAAATCTTGCTCCCGATGGGAGTTCTAGACAATGCTGTGTCACCAGATGTGCTGAGATAGGTGATCAGGTCTCTGCTCAGATCAATCTGGATCTTATCTTCCTTTGTCTTTCCTTGAGGGTGTTTTGCTGCCTGTTCTCCCTCAAGCGTTTGTGTTACAGTGTCGATCATCTGTGACAATTGCTCAGGCGTGACTGGGGGTGGGGCTGCTTTAGAGGATACAGCAGTTGGTGCTTGATTTTGTGGAGCTGAATTGTCAGCCTGACCTGGCTGAACGTTGTGTGTTGGCTGGCGAGACTGATCGCCAGTGTTGGCTGGGATTGTATCACTTGCTTGATCTGGCGGCAGAGTGTCGTCAGAGTCGTAGTCTTTTTCCTTTTGACCTTCACCTTGTAGCATCTCTCCAGTTTCAATGTTGACGGAGTCATCGTTGTCTTCATCTTCAGTGTCAGGTACAAAGGAGTCCCTGAATATGAGAGAAAGAATATTCTGTCACAAGATTCATTCACAAAAGACACAGAGAAAGACTGCATACTACTACTGTACTGCTATTGTCAAGTTTTGCTCATACCCCTGATATTGCCTATGCTGCTACTGCTAATACCTCTTCCACCATTACTGCCACAAACAGCACCACCACAATGGCCACCATCACTACGCCTTTTCTGTTAGTGTCTGTGTCCAAAAGTTTTCTTTCAGGTGAAGATCACCTTGTGCTTCATATTAAATGTTACTTCAACAGGTATTTATTCAGTTTCTGTCAGGTCATATATTTTCTTCTTCTTGTTCTTGTGTGTTTGGGCTGCAACTCCCACATACACTTGTATTGTTGCACAAGGGGGCTTTTACATTTATGGCCGTTTCCCCCCTGCCATTTAGGCAGTCATACTCCGATTTCAAAGGGTGCATGTTGGGTATTTTCATGCTGCTGTACCCCACCAAACTCTGACATGGCTGACAGGATCTTTTTCATGTACACATGTGGCTGGATAAGGCACTAGTAGGTCTGCACTTACATTGACCTTGGAGATCAGAAAAATCTTCACCCTTAACCCACCAGACGTGGCCACAATTTGAACCCCAAACCTTCCACACAGGCGGCCGACGTCTAGGCTACTCTACCTGTCTGAGGTCACAGTTAAACAGACGGCAGGTAATTGATTATTTGTTCAAGTGTACATCATGTACATGACTTTCTAGTTGTATACTGATTCGTTGAATTTTTGTAAGGCGCTTAGAACTTTGGTAGGATTTGCACCATATAAATACCCTTATTACTTAAGATGTTCGTAAAAAAGTTGATATCAATACAAATCTACCCACAGAAAAAACAAAATGTGCTGACCGAAGACAGACATGGCGGATGAGCTTGGTGACAACGGTAGTTTTCCCGCAGCCGCCTTTCCCGGACAGGATAGAGATGGGACTGGCCGCCACTTTCTGTGCCGCCTGCCACTGGTCGCTGTCGCCACGGAGATGATCCAGGTCTGAGCTGTAACACAGTCACGCTACATGTTAGTCCTTTTCTCCTATTGAAGACACTCGTCTTTTTAAGACCCTCTTTTCTCAGACTTTCTGTTCATAGACTTTGTAAATTGACCTGCATTTCAAGACCCCCTTCTTTTTAAGGGCTTGTTTGTTTGTTCATTCATGGGCTGAAACTCCCACGGCTTTTACGTGTATGACCGTTTTTACCCCGCCATTTAGGCAGCCATACGCCGCTTTCGGAGGAAGCATGCTGGGTATTTTCGTGTTTCTATAACCCACCCAACTCTGACATGGATTACAGGATCTTTTTCGTGCGCATTTGGTCTTGTGCTTGCGTGTACACACGGGGGGTGTTCGGACACCGAGGAGAATCTGCACACAAAGTTGACTCTGAGAAATAAATCTCTCGCCGAACGTGGGGACGAACTCACGCTGACAGCGGCCAACTGGATACAAATCCAGCGCGCTACCGACTGAGCTACATCCCCGCCCTTTTAAGGGCTAATTTTCTCAGATTTTCGGAGGTCATAAAGGGGGGTGGGGGGTGGGGTGGGGTGGGGGGGGGGGGGGTGGTGGTGGTGGTTCCATTGTAGAACAAGTCTGCAAAGCACAGATGGTATAAGTACAAGATTTAGCCTTCATGCAAGTTTCAAAAACTTCCAGTGTCTGTTTTCTCCCTCATTATTGCCATATTTTCATGAGAATTTAGAAGTGGGAAGAAACCTTTTATCAACATCATCAAATGTCACACGCTTTCCTTCTTTGCCACTACTAAAGCAAACGTGTGCAAGATTGTGTGTTACACGCTTTGGAGCATGGCAAGAACGGATTCGAACTCGAAATCGTACCTCCAAAAGCCTAACAACGCACACACGACTTTCATTTCTCCTGCTGCTATTGTTTCTTCTCTTTACAAATTCATCAACGCTGAGAATACTGAAAACCGCATCCCAGACGACAGTACTGTTTCCATACACGAATGCAGCTGCCCTTGGAAAGTGGCTCGCTCACGAGGCCTGTTGGTCTGAATCCAGAAGGACAGAGTTGTGAACATAGATGACAAAGATGCCGGAAAGAACAAACATTTTGCGCATGCAGACACAGAAAGACGTCATGAAGAAAGCGATGCTTCAAAAGATACAGACTGTGACGATGACTGTGACGTCATTCACATATACCGAGACGTCATTCATATTTTTTCGGACACTTCCGTCAAAAAGTAGATCTCTCCACAATGGCTACTCCTGTGTTTAGGTTTGTCAAGCGTGAATACGCAAAACGTGTTTGTTCTTTCCTCTGTTGAAGCTGTGAGACATAGATGCTATTCCGACTTGGTCGTGTGACAGAGTTTTCTTCCACACTCGATTAGCTGATGTCTAACTCAGCCTGACGGCTTCGTTAGACAATCAGCTTAATCTCGTGTGGAAGAAAACTTCTGTCACACGACCAAGTCTGAATAGCAGGTAATATCCCCCCCTCTGCTTCTTTCTCTCTGTAAACTTGTAGGGCTAGTTATTTTTCGGTAACTTACCCAACAACCAAAATCACTCACCCAACAACGGGCCTGAATCCTCGATAGCTCATGGGTAGAGACTGTACACATTGTGGATCTACTTTTTGCGACTCAAAAGTTCAGAACACTCTAATGTACAAAATATACATTTCTGGAGCAAACTATACAACCATACCGCATTTAAACCAGCAACTACAGGCTTGAACACATGAATCTCAATAAAAAAAATCCATGAGTTTAGTTGTTTTCTGAATTCAGATCTGCCGTGCACAATCGTTTATCGCTAGCAAGATTCCAAGGAAAAGTAACTCTCATATTTTGTCTAGCGACACGAGTAGTTCCCCTTCCAGATTTCGGCTGCAACGACAAGACTGCAATCCGACGGTCAGTTTTCAACAATATTTCATTTTATAAACAGATCACACGCAATCAATTGCAAACATTTAATCAACTTAACTCTTAACGTCCTGTAAGGTTTTTTGCATGTCCCAGTGCAAATCCTATAAGGATTTGGGAAAAAGAGACAAAATTTGGGTGTGTTCAATAAAAAAATCATATTTTTATTGTTTATGGATGGATTTACTTGATTTTTTTTTGACCATAGATCACTCTGTCCACTATCATCATCACCACCATCGAAGTCATTCTCCACATTTCTTACCTCAAACCCGTGAAAAGACGTGTCACTATCACTATCACTCGTCTCCATGTTGAATTTTGAAAGCTAACACAAAAAATCCAAACAAAATCCGTCCACAAAAATCGAAATCACATTCAAAAGTCCTGAGAAAAAACGACCGGCAGCCATGCCATGTGCATCGAAGGACTAAAGCTGTTTTCCAATGCAGGAGAGCATCGGAAGGCTGGTAACTCTTGTTTAATGACACTAGCAGAGAACGCGCGGTACCGCGCGGTTTAGGACTACAGCCCACGAGCGGAACCGCGCGGTATAGGACGTTAAGAGTTAAAGAACATGCAGCGGTTTCATACACTATTTTGCCCCAGAAAACTGAACTTCATACAGTTTTTAACGTTGGAACACGCGTGTAAAACTTCGTCTGCTAGTCACATTCGAGAAAAGAACATTTCCTGAGCGATACCAAAACATGAACAGAACACACACTGTCTGCCTTTACCGCCACAGCAGAATGACAACACAACTGTGTACTTGATTTTAGTTCAAAACATGGAAACTGACAAGAAGTGTTAACAGAATTGAATGATTTGCACGGAACTATACAACCGCGCATTAATCGATCGCCTGCGCAGGTAGAGTGGTTGGGTGAATATGATTCGATCAAACTTTCGCACAAAAACTCCTCTTTTCTTTGAATAACCGAAGAAAGGAGGAATAAAGAGGTTACATACCTCGTCTCAGTGATTATCAAAAATAATGGTCTCAGTTCGCGGTCATGAAAAAGCTCGCTGAAGCTCGCATTTTTCATGATCCGCTAACTTCGACCATTATTTTTGATAATCACTGAGACTCGGCATGCAAGGCCAAAAAAAAAAAAAAAAGTCTGTTTACGGTAACCCGACCAACCCTATTTTTTTCGCGCGACCCTAGACTTTTTTTTTGGCATTTGGGGAAAAAAAAAAAATCTTTTGTTTTTTTTTGCAAAATAACGTAAAAATATGGTTTTTTTGGAAAAAAAAAAAAAAAAAAAAAAAAAAAAATCCCGACCTACCGACCCTATTTTTTGGGCCTATGTTACCGTAAACAGACCTATTTTTTTTTTTTGCCTAACCTCTACATATCAGTGCAGTGCAATAGATTGTCTTCTTCTGCTGAAACATATATGTGTATACATGAGAAGTTAATTACATTTTCAACAATGACCAAACTGCACAGTTTCAGGAGTACAAGTAAGCTTTCCTCAAACTACAGCAGTACCTGCGATGTGTGGACCCTCCCATGAGAGGACACCTCCCTTAAAAGGACACCTTCTCTTGTCCCTTTTGATATTATCTCTACCAAAGTATACCTGTCATGAAAGGCCACCTGCAATGTAGGGACACTTTTGGCTGGTCCCTAGGGTGTCCTTTCATCACAGGTACCACTGTATGTTATTTTTGCTTCCACTTTACCTTGCAAAGTCCACATCCCAAATAGACTTCTCCGTCGTGACTCCTCTCTTCACAACTACAGCGAGACCTTCCACAATGTCCACCTCCGCTTTCCAATTGTGGTAGAGAAAAACATTCCGCATGACTTTAAACCTCTCCTCCACAGTGACCTCATTACGGGACAGGAACGCCAGAGCAGGCGACCAATCAGAAACTTCGTGGTCTATCTGTGCAAAATGACGGTGCTGTCTAAGATCGGGAAAGGAGATGAACGTGTGTCCGTCTCTAGAAGCGTCCGTTTTGAGAACTTCGTAGATGTAGAGGGCGTCTTTTTCAACTTGTGGGATCTGATCCATCAGGCCGGCCGCTTGATACGCTTTGTAGTTGGCTTCTATTCCGTACACCTTGAATCTTCTCGCCATGATCTGGTGAGGGAAACATAACGTGAAAGTTATGACGCCCTCTGCGGGAAAAGCAAAAATCCCTGAAATTCTCGGGGTTTCCAGGACATGTTAAAACTTACATTCAAAGTGGTATAATCTGAGGCAATCTAAGAGCATTGCTAGTGGTTTTTAATTTTTGACATTTCTCTGACCGTCAAGGATTAAAAAAAAAGAGATCCTTGGTGTGTGGTTTTTTTTTTATAATTGATTTACAGACTGCTTGTTGTTTTTTGCTTCTAAACTCACCACAATACATAAACAAAGTGACCAGAATAAAAAAAAGAACAATGAGATAAACAAGACAAAGACAGATGCACACACACAGGCTCTTATACATAAACACTTACCTAAAGAGGCTACCTCAGACACACACACAAACACACGTAATAATGCAAGCATACACAGAAACTACTCTGCATTTGCACACACACGTTACCCTGCCGAATTCACACACAAGTTACCCTGTCAAATTCACACACGTTACCCTGCCAAATTCACACACAAGTTACCCTGTCAAATTCACAAACACATTGCCCTGCCAAATCCACACACGTTACCCTGCCAAATTCACCCACACAAGTTACCCTGCCCAGTCCATACATACGTTACCCTGCTTAATTCACACACAAGTTACCCTGCCCAATCCACATACACGTTACCCTGCCCAATACACATTACCCTGCCAAATCCATACACGAGTTACCCTGCCAAATTCACACACAAGTTACCCTGACAAATCCATTAACAAGTTACCCTGACAAATTCACACACAAGTTACCCTGCCAAATTCACACATAAGTTACCCTGCCAAATCCACACACAAGTTACCCTGCCAAATCCACAAAAGCTTAGCTACCCTGCCAAATTCACACACAAGTTACCCTGCAAAATCCATACACAAGTTACCCTGCCAAATTCACACACAAGTTACCCTGCCAAATCCACACAGAAATTACCCTGCCAAATCCAAAGACCCAGGGCTCGTCCTCCGTGGCTTGTTCCAGTTTGGACAGGGCGGAGTGCGGCGGACCCACCAGACAGTTGATGAAGTTGAGGGGGAACAGTCCACACAGGAATTTCAACAGCTGTGGGTAGCGCTGGGCCCTGATCACCGACTGCAGCGTTTCTGTGGCCACAAAATTTAACGGAACAATTTATATGCTCGGTTGTCTATGGTCTAGTTGTTCCGTGCTTTGATGAGTCTTTGTGCAACTCTCTGGTGTTTTACAGTTTGAATTTTCGTTCGTTTTCTTCTATTAAGGGGGAGGGGAAGCTTTTACATTTGCAGTCAGAACGTTTTTGGTCAAATGATAAAACCAACATAAGCTTCAAGGAATACAGTATTAAATGCCCAAGTATACCTACGTAAGCTATTACCTTACCTTGATATAAAATGGATTTGATCTGGAGCTTCAGTTCATCACTGCATGTGTCGGCAAACGATAGAAGCACACCCTCCAGTTCTTCAAAGGTAAGGGGATCTCTAGACCTTTGCCTCCTGAAACAGTCAACGTCATATACCAGAAAGCTAACATTGTTGATTTATCAGCCATTATGTAGAGGTTACATGCCGAGTCTCAGTGATTATTAAAAATAATGGTCGAAGTTAGCGGATCATGAAAAATGCGAGCTTCAGCGAGCTTTTTCATGACCGCGAACTGAGACCATTATTTTTAATAATCACTGAGACGAGGTGTGTAACCTCTTTATTCCTCCTTTCTTCAGTTATTCAAAGAAAACAGGAGTTTTTGTGCGAAAGTTTGATCGAATCCGAATCACTCAACCAGTCAACCTGCGCAGGCGATCGACTAATGCGCGGTTGTATAGTTCCGTGCAAATCATTCCATTCTGTTTACACTTCTTGTCAGTTTCCCTGTTTTGGACTAAAATCAAGTACACAGATATGCTGTTATTCTGCTGTGGCGGTAAAGGCAGATATTGTGTGTTCTTTTTATGTTTTAGTATCGCTTAAAGATATAGTCTCCGCCAGTAAAAGGCCTTCAGATCGCCCTAAAAGCTTTACCATAAGATTCTGCGTGACGAATAATGTTACCACACAGAAGGACAAACTTAACTTTGCAGAATTAAAAGTTTGGGAAGTTGAATCAATTGTCGTAATATCAAAGGAAAATGCACTCTTGTGATGTGTTCCGTGGGTGATGTCCCTTGATTCGAGACAACATGGCGACTATCAGGGAACGTTTTGACGAATTGGAGACTGACCAGGTAAGTGTCGGATTTGTAGACCACAGGAAATGTTGTTTATAATCAAATAGGGCTTTCAATACAACAGTCAGTATTAGTGTAAAGGTTGATCCCAGCAGGACTGCAAAGAAATCTGTAAGGCGAGTCATTTCGAACCATTTGGTTGGTATGATGAGATGGATACCAGTAACTGAGTAAGTTCGTCAAACGGTAGATTCGTCACCGGTCCCCGGTAACTTCGCCACAGTAACTTCGCCACAGTAGTCCGAGCGCGGCTGTTATGTAATGGTAATACAACCTTGCACCTCCCCCCCCCCTTTCTCTCTCTCCCTCTCCCCCCTCTCTCTCTCTCTCTTTCTCTCTCCCCCTCCCCCTCTCTCTATCATGTGATGTTGTGCGTATTTATTTTGTATCTCTTTTTTCTTTGAGTAGGTGAAGTACACAATATAAAATGGCATTTTCATTCTCTCTCTCTCTCTCTCTCTCTCTCTCTCTCTCTTAAAAATGTGAATCTTGAATCTCTCCCACAAATCAAACATCTGAAAGCATAAGCTCTAAGCATAAACACCCGCCCACCCTGCCGGTAACTTCGTCACCCGTGACGAATCTACCGTGTGACGAACTTACTGGTAGCCGATGAGATCACTTGTTTTCAGGTACTAGAGGCAGTAGAACGAGGACGTCAGCCGGCTTTGCATATGGTTTATCCCACACAAACTTAATACTGACTTTTCCCCTCCCCTCCAAAGTGCTGCTGATCGAACTTTGGATCATTGTAACGCTTGAAATTCGTGGAGAAACATCCAATCTGAAGTTAATTTTGGCTGACGTCTTTCCGATACGGCGATAGCTCAATCAGTGAATGTGTGCAGATCATGGATTGGAAAATCAAGGACTTGCCTTCTGAAATAATTATAAGACTCTGCATTTGCACTGTTACTCTTTTGATAATATATATATAGATGCATTTTTTTTTTTTTAGCTACAATTCATACCACTGGAATAAACACAACAGTAAACTAAAAGTAAAAGTGTGCTTTGCTTGCAAGAGTGAGTAGAACAGAAAATACTAATTATCACACCCATTTTAAAAGCAAAAATTCTACTCGCACTAGTAAAGCTTATGAGAGCTGAATTTTATTTGTTCAATGGGCAGTCGATAGAGAATGAATCATGCTCTTCAAAGTCAAGTGAGCTTTTCTTGATGATAATAGGTTTGATACAGATACTGTAAATTGAGTAAGGATGAAGTATGAGAACTGTAAACTCTTCTCGTTCCGTCTAGGCTATGGAAGTTTCGCTTCCAGCAGAACATGCTGTCCTTACTAGTGCTAGAGGGCGGCAGGAGAGGAAAAGGTGCGGACAGAAAGTGATCTGCTGAGGAACCAATTTGAAGGTAAATCAGGATTAGTTTTAGTCCTTTTCCTAGTACTTTCCATGCACGGGTTCACACACGCATGTATACACAGAATCATGAATGACAATAGCACTTGCACAAATAGTTATATAAGAAATAATAGGGTGAACTTTGATGACAATAACAGAAGATATTATTTTCTTGGGTGAAGAGTATAATGGGGATTTCACAGTTATAATTATGGCAAGGATAGAAGTGTGCTGTGCATCTGTCTGTCAAAAGGGCCCACCAACACTTTGTTTCCTCTGAAGAGCAATATACCACAGTTGTGTGATATATAATTTTACGTGCAAGAATGCCTTTTGTAAAAAAAATTCCTGATAACATGGTGAGACACACAGAAATGCAATAGACAACACCCTTGTGACATCATTGTTTATTTTGCTGTCATTAAAATGATCCATTCATTGTTATTATACATTCATCAGAATACTTTCCTATAATTTACATGGAATGTATCCTGTGAGGAAATACACAAGTACAGGTTGTAACAAAACTCTCTCCTCTGAATTGTTTAAGGTTTCAAGGGAAAATGTGCTAGATGTAATATGAGAACATTAGATGAGGTAAAATTTACAAACAATAAAAAAAAAAGCAAGTGTGAAAAATCACACGTTGTCAATATAAAAAAATGAATGTGCTTTACAAAACTGTACTTTCTTTTCTTTTGAAATAGTCACTTTAAAATTTAAAAAACACACCATTGTTCATAAGAAATACTTTGCAAGTTTTGCTCATCGTTCAGGTTAGTGGTGTGTTATGACTCGTTTATGCCTGGTTCAAGCAGGCATAGTTGTAAAAATGGGTATTGACTGATTTAAAAGTGAAATAACAATCTTTCCACTTCCAGAAACTTATCCAGGAACCAGGCCAGGAGAAACTCCAAGCCCTAGCCTCTAAATGGTGAAGCTGAATGCTGGCCTTATGACAGTAAGTACCTAATCCTTGTGTGAGATTTGCTCTAAATCCTCTGCAAGTGCAAGCAGACAGTTGCCACAATAAAAATATTTTTTAAAAAAACCTCTGAAATAATTCTGTCTGAGAATAGGGTTAAAATAACAGTTTATAAACATAAATCAGAGAAAGTAACCTTACAAATAAGGGGGCATAAAAAAGAGGGTTTCTGTACAGTACATGGGTACACTGGGCACGAGCTATGAACAGGAAAGGTGTACCAGAATTCAAATGTCTTGGAGAAATGTGTACAAATGAGGCAAAACTCGCCTCTGACAAAATGGATATGATGCAAAACAACATGTTTAAATAATCAAGTATTAGAAGATTATTTCAAGGAGAGGGTGACATATAGTATATATGTGTCTCAAGAGACAATCATGTGCAATTCATTCCAAGAAGCTAAAGATATGTTACAGGTGCCTCTACACAAATATTCACAATGTCCCAGGACAGTCTTGTTTTACTAACCAGTGTCATCACTCATGTACATTTCTTCTTCTGTGTTCGATATAATCTATATTAAATTGCTTTCTGTTTTATATACCTGCCTCAACTCTGTTCTATCATACTGGAAAGCCTGTACCGTCACAGGTGTATATATCCCCCCCCCCCCCCCCCTGGGGACACACACACACCAAGACATGCTCTATTACATAAATTACAATTTCTTCTTTCTCATTATTTTCTCCAATTTTCTTATTTTCTCCAATTTTCTTAAATTTGGTGCATATCTTTTTTAACAATTTTAATGTTTAAATCTGAATCAAGTTTTGTCACTGAAAGATGATTTTCTGTTTACACTCCAGGATTTCGATGCACTGGTGGTTGGTACTGGATGAGAGTTTCCTTTCACTTGCTTGGGCCCAGAGAAGCGACGCCCTCGTCCTGGAAGAAGCAGAAGAGGGAGACATCAATAAAACACAACACTATGCTGCTTACAGACAATTTATTTTGTGCAAATATGGTTATTTGGGAGAACGAGTCCAAATAGCCAGATACAGTTAATGTGTGTAGGCCATAAGGAAAAAATGTACCGATCCAGCAGGCCAGTACACAGGCTATATATGCTGGTCGCCTGTGCTAAGTACAGAGTTGTGTCAAAAGTCATGCATGTTGAAAAGGTGAATTTAGAGCGTAGGTTTAGATCACCCCAAAGAAAAATCACATAAACCAGTCTGGGTGGCTGGGTGGTAACGCACTTGCGCTCGAAAGCGAGAGGTTGCGAGTTCGACCCTGGGTCAGGGCGTTAGCAATTTTCTCCCCCCTTTCCTAACCTAGGCAGGGATGTCGTTAGGCGTCAGGCATAGACCGATTGAAAGGCTCAAATGTCCGATTCACATAGCAGCATGGCGGTCTGATGTCCTATCGTTTTGAACTGAGCGCTGTCATTCTCCGATAAGAACACCATTCCTTCAGACAGCGTGATATTCGATATTTTCCATTCAAGATACACATTGTCCAAAATTGACCGAGCACTCTCGCCTACAGGTGCACTGAGAAAAGTCGCTCTGGATTGGTCTATTCAACGGGCTCACAACAAGGCAAATTGCTTCACGATGGCGACGAAGAAAGCACGATTGCTGCGAGATATGAAAAAAGTTGTACTTCTTAAACTAGTAGACGTTTGGGTACAACCGTCTGCAGCACACTAAAGTTAGGAGTACGGGAGACAACTCCAACTGACTATAATTCTTGCGTCTGCTTTTGGTTTCAGTTTAAGAAATGTTGACGAAGCGCATTGAATTATGCCACCGAATTAAAACTAATAGGCCTGCCAAAGATCAACAAAAGCTGAAGATCTTTGGCTTTTCAACGGCATCCTGTGCAACGTTTCGGTCAAAAACAGGTGAAAACGCGACGAGCGTCACAAGAATGACAGTGCCAATGACAGTGTCGCATTGGAAACTGACACAGCCACGGAAAGAGACGTTTTGTATTAATTTTTGGGACTGCTGCCGGAAGGAGACCGTAAAATATGGTTTCATCACTGTCAACTGGTTACAGAAAAAATCGTCTGCTCCAGTGAGCGGCGAAACCAAACGGTTGATTATCACGTGACACTTTTGTCATATTTAGAGTTGTTTGCACAGTAAATACAGCCGCGAAAAATAGCTCGCTTGAAACTGTCTTACATATCAATTCCTTTGTAATTTATAAATTACCAAAAAAAACATGAAAAATCATTATCGACGATCTCGAATCTGCTTATTGTTCACAGAACCCACTGTATATTTACCACTGGGTTACATTTTCATTCCTATTTGCTGATGTGTAAAACTTTTTTTTGTACTGTGCACACTATTTACTCGAGTCAGTAGTTGCGGGTAAAATCTGATCCCTGTTTTGAATTTTGTGGAATCATTTTGCGACATATCGATAAAGTCACGAGACAAAGAACATCAACAAAGACCATATGGGCAATCATGTACATTTTTGCGGGGTGTAACGGAGATCGACTTTGTCTTTATAAGAATAGGAATCACATCATCTTAAACTCTACACATGGTGACAACTGCAACGCGTGTGTCACACAGCATGACAAATAAAAAAGAGCCCCTGCAGTGAATATTCCATGCTTAGTCCTATTTATCAGTTTTGGTGGCGCAGATTCGGCAAATGAAATGTTTTATTTATGTTGTGCTGGCTTGCAGCCCAAGAGAGATATTAAACAAAAGCAAATGTATTTCTTCAGGCCTAACCATCATAATGCCATTATATGCATGGTGATCTGTAAACTTTTGTTCTCTGTGCACAATGCATGTGTAAACATTTTGTTGTTCGCAGAACGCAGAACCAATTTCACATTTTAACCCTGAGGCTGGTTGTCGCGACATATGTCGCGCTACTTTAGGTATACTGTCACCTGGTTGTCACGACACATGTCGCGCTACTGGCTGAGTCTGTTTGGTCGGTTCCGATTACCTCCCATGTAGGCGAAAACCTATAATATTATGACCGTTTTTTGTTATTTTTCTCTCTGTTAATTCACCAGTGGCTATGTAACATGTGTTACAGAATTGCACCAGTGTAAGAGTTAACATTTTATTTTTTCACTCACATGTTTGCTGAAGTGTACAAATTTTGTTCCATTTAGTGCTGTTTTTTTCCCGTCTCAAGACATATATGGTGATGTGTTCAACTATTGTTCTCTGGGCACATTTTTTTGCACATTTATGTCCCTCACTTATGTCAATGTAGCCGCTAATTTGTTTAAGTCCAGTCAATCGTACAAACGTTTCATTGTGGGTGACTCGAGCTGTCGGGGTACTGCGACGAGATATCTTTCCCAATTATATGATTGGTGTTATATATTCTTTTACACATTTTAACTAGCATTCATCATCTTGGTTGAACTTGAAGCGTGACAAAATGATTTTGTCACATTGATTGAATTTTCAGACTGTCCACATTGACTGAAATCTAAGAAAAGGGCACAATTTAACGCTGTTTTATTCTTATGATTTGTTATTGTTCACAGAACCCACTGTATATTTACCACTGGGTTACTTTTTCATTCCTATTTGCTAATGTGTCAAACTTTTTTTTGTACTGTGCACACTATTTGCTCATTTAATGCTGTGTTTATGTGTTTGTTTCACTCCAGTCCCATGTGTCATATTTTCTGAGATTTCGGTCAATGTAGCCACTTTTTTTGTTTGGCCGCATTTAGCCTTTCCTTCGTAACTGTCTGTCTTCACCAAGCTGTAGATTCTTGCATTACTAATGGCGAGCAGCTATGCAAGAAAACAAAGAAAGTGTATTGAAGCGCCGAGCCGGGTAAAAAGAAAATATCACTACATTGACCGAAATTTCAGAAAGCGTCACATGTTTGCTGCTGTGTAAATGGTTTGCAGTTCATTGCACATTGAACGCTCCTTTTCTTAGGTTTGATGTTTTATCACATTTTGTTGTTCTGTGTGTGCTAGCGCTTTTTTGGGGTAACTTTGTCGCAATTACTTCTAAATTTAATATGTTACTGTTGTCACTGCACAAGTCATGGCCAATCCACCACTGTGCCCTTTTTTTTTATCTCTTCCAATAAATGTATGGCATTTTGTTCTGTAGGCGCTTGCCATTGCACATTGAACACGTTTTTGTTGTTGCTTATTCATAATTAACTCTGTAATTAATGAAGAAGAAAAAATCCCGTGCGGAGCACCGGTATTACTAGTAAATTATAATACATTACATAAAGCTCTAAATATGTAAAAATATCGGTTTCCTTGCCAGACAAGGAAACTCAAGGCATCCTGTCAGGGAGAGAATGAGCTGAACTCATTTTGACCTGAGTTCAGGATGATGGTAGAGAGCATAGCAAATTTGAACAAACAGTCCCTGCTTTTGAATTTTTGAAGAAGCACAGGAAAAATGTTTTTTCTTTGTATTTATCTAGACTTTCTACATTTAGAGTTTTTATTCAATCTATCCCGCAACTCACATTTTTTTTAACAGTTTCCACAATTTGACTGAACTGATGTTTATTTTAACTTTAATTTGAACTATCATTTATTCGAGTCTAAAAAGTCTGAAAGAGTTACAATGTGTCCTTTTTGCTGATCAAAAACTGTTATTATATGTACCTGAAATTTCAGTAGTTGGGGATGTTTCTCAGGAAGTATTTGCTCATCTTGTAGAGCCTTCAAAGCAGGTCTCCATGACTGCATACCCTAGGTCCCTGGTCATACGACAGCAGCCAAGAGTGCTCATTGACAACATGGTGCAGCTGTGGAAGTAATACAACAATGGCTCTGGGTTATTGAGATCTCTCAAACAGTGAAATTTAGAATCCAGACACTAGTTTCATGTTTTTCCCCCTTAAACTGTTCAGAGAGAATGTGTGGCTGTGGTCTTGAGATTTACATCAAATAAAATTGAACAATGCTCTTGTCAATTGAGTATATTTGTGTGCATTTGTTGTTTCATTTATTAATAATAATAATTGTCTTGTCCTCTAACTGTAACCATTTGTTTCTCCGCAAAAACGCAATAATAAAGAAAGAGACAAGTTATTTTCAAACCAATGGCAGCTTATGCAATCCCGGCCGATTTGCTTATACAAATAAATATTATATACACATGATCTTGATAGAAAACTAAACAAATTAAAAATATGACCACTCACCTGCACTCATTCTACGGCATGTATTTCTTTGAAACTAATTACATAGTCTAAATAACAAATGAAAACACAGGCACACACACACACACACTCTGACACACACACACACACAATAAAACATCATTCACTCTTCCATTTCATTTGGTTCAGAGACAGCAATGTGCAAATTATAGATTTATTGACTTACACCGACTCCTCTACAGATGAAATTAAGAAACATCTGACTCCTGCATCACTGGTTGTCGTCCGCCAGTTGCCTTGATAGATGTAGAAGATTGCTGTTCTTGTGTCTTCGCATAGTAACTGGTAAATGAAAAAAAAGGTATGTGTGAGTTTTTGAATATATGCATCTGTGCACATACACATTACATAACATATCGTACGCTATGTAAAGATGTAATTTTCTCCACATGATTTACACAAAGAAACCATGAAGAGCGTATGACTACATTTTAGGCCCCCTGCTATTTTATTTAATAATAGTTGGGAGGTACAGAACTCCTTCAGTCAAAGCATGGAGCGCCTCCTGCCAACTTCTCAAAAGATTGTAACACCTTCCTGGCTGAATAATTTGACAAATGTATACAAGTATTGAAGTAGGGAGTAATATATTCCTTTTTATATGCAGCTTACCTCACTGGAAGAATATTGAAAAATAAGTACAGGAATGTGATCTATGAGTATGAAATCTGAGAAAATCAGTTCATGAACAGGAGGGAGTCTTTAAATGGGAGTAAATTAACGAGGTTATGAAAACAAATTCTGAGTAAACAATGTCTTAAAATGGAAGGTCAAAGGAGTCTGAAAGTGGGGGGTCTTATAAAAGTGGGATCCACTGTATCAACACAAATGAATGTTAAATATACAAAGGAACAATCACACCAACACGTACACACCCATCCCCCTAAAAATAAAGCTTATTGTTGCGTACATTCTCCTGTTACTTCTCGAAGTTCTCCTCTTGTTTTTTGTTCTCATTTTCTAAAAGAGAACATGATGAATGTATTGAAAATCTGTCTGCATCCTCATGACTGTTCCCGTTTCACTTATGCCTCTTGGCTGCACACCGTCACAGAATCAGCTGTTCCGAGCACAAATCCTGCTCGGCAATGTTTACAAATGATGTCCACGTCATAGTTTATAAATAGCAACAGAAACAATGGTGGTGCTAGACAGTCTCATACACCCGTGTACACAAAGCACAGCCATGTGTAAGTGATGTTAGACTCGCCTGGCGATAGGTTCTTGGCGTTACCCACCCCCCCCCCCCCCCCTCCTAACAGTATAGCGCGGACCCTAGCGTGTCACTAGCAAAGCGGGCCTTACTCTCTGTATAGTGCGTTCACTGAGAATGCATCACTTTGTGTTCCGAAAACATAACAACTAGAATCAGCCGCCACAGCCAAAAAAAATACGTATGCATGCGCTCGCTTGATCAAGCATTCATTACATCGATACAGTACTTTGGTGCTTCGACAAGCAAGATGGAGGATGATGAGTTTCAATTTGAAACTTTCGTTTGAGTTGTTTCTTGACAACAAATCGTACGTGGAATCTGAACGATTTACTGAGGAAGATCTTCGCAATGAACTGTGTATCGCGGTGAAGAAAATGACAGTTCTGAGTTCGTCAAGTGACGGAATTTACGAAAGTGCACATGGATACATCATACAAACAGTGGCTGGTCCATTTTCGTGAAATGGCAGGACCAGCAAGCATTACTGATTAAAAATGTAATGAGGCTTCGGCCAGGAAAAAGTATAGATCTACACAACAAGAACTTGGATTGTCGTACTTACAAATCTAGCAGGATTTCTGCGAGCGCTTCATCGGCGGATTCTGCCCCAACGGTTACACTTGTAAACACTTTTACAGCCTCCTGTATCCATCGTTCCCATTGATATCCTATGAATATGGTTCGCTTGTTGCGTTCTGCTGTAGTGTGTCGTCTGCGTCGCTTCCGTTCAGGTTCTGTCATTGGTTTCCTTTTCATTCTGGACTCAATTTCGTTGAGAAATGAACTAGCTCTTTGCGATACGTCCGGTTCGTCCGCCATTTTTTGCCAGTTGTCATGACAGCAGGCGAAAACCAGTCTTGACGGCCAATTTTAATCTTCAAATGGTGGAGAGCTCGGTCGCGACCAAATGCCAATTTACTCATTTTGATTTAATTATTTAGCATACTTCTGGTGCTTTATTGAGCAAACCGAGCCAGGTGCGTCTTAATTAAGGTACACTTGATTCCTCAAACTCTTCAAATCGGCCCGATTCGGCAAAAAACTCTCCAAGATGGCGGCGTGGAGACTCTATCTAATGTTCTTTCGTCAAATGGGACTAGCAGACGAACATTTGCACCCGTGTTCCAACGTTAATTACTGTATGAAGTTCAGTTTTCTGGGGAAAATAGTGTATGAAACCGCTTTATTTTGTTTAAATTGATGAGATGTGTGCATTTGGTTGCGTGTGATCTGTTTATAAAATGAAATATTGTTAAAAACTGACCGTCGGATTGCAGTCAGTGTTGTCGAAGAAACTGCGTTAAAAGAAGGGGAACTACTCTTGTCGCTAGAGTATGAGTTACTTGCCTTGGGAATTTGCTTGTTATGAACGGTTTGTGCACAGCAGATCTAGATTCAGAAAACAACCGAACTCATAGATTTTATATGGAGATTCATGTGTTCAGGCCTGTAGTTGTTAATTTAAATGCGGTAAGTTTGTATCGTTTGCTCCAGAAATGTATACTTCGTACATTAGAGCGTTCGGAACTTTTCAGTCACAAAAGTAGTACCGAAACAGAACAGCTTCTCAACCCATTGCACTATCGAGGATTCAGGCTGTTGCTGGCTCGTTATTTGTTTGGTTGCTGGGTCATTATCGAAAAATAACTAGCTCTACAAGTTTACAGAGGTAAAGAAGCAGAGGGGGGAATAATAAACAATAAACAGAACTTTATATACACACACGTTCACATACCACTACACTCAAACAAACAAACAAACAGCATGCTAATTCAATGAAACAACAGAACAGTCGCGTTTAGATAGAGCATAAGTCACAACTCACTGTAGATTGTATTAAATGTTTACCAGTTGTTTGGTTGTGTTGTGTTAATAAGACACTTCTTCTTCACCGCCATGCGTGTATCAGAAGGAAGCCATGATTAAAAGCCCTCAACGAATCCAGCTATCTGCATCTTACTTAGTGTGACTGAGCACTTTACACACACATGCTCCACACACTAACACATGTTGTACACAATTAAGTAGACAAACAAACAGCAACACAAACAAGCAAACACCACTTTGACTCCATAAAACCACAGAACAGTTGTGTATACAATATTCTAGAGCACATTTACTTGAGCACTCTGTTCCAGACTTACTTGACAAAACCTTCAAACTTTGTCATTATTTGATGAGTTTCGTGATTTTTCATCCCCTGTTGAAGAGCTTTGACGACGACCAATGGAATGAGGTTGTGGCGGTGTATGTCTTTATCGGTCCTCAGTGCGTACTCTGTCACGCCGCAGGCCCGGTTCTTTGGCCCGATGTGTACCGTCACGTCCCACCAGGGGTCCGTCAGCAAAAATCGGCCATACGCTGTTTGCTGCTGTCCCATGTGGGTCTGTATCTTCACTGAAAATGACGGCGAAAATCAGAAAAAAAATACCAAAAGCAGGGATGGCCAAATTTCAAAATTTTAACTCGCCAGCCAGGCAATAACTTCAAGAAAGTCACTAGCCTGCCAAAAATTTTGCTGGCCCGGTACATACCACAACAAATTATGAGTGTTAGATTTCTTTACACAATTAACGACAGAAGTTGCTGCATCTGCAGTGTTTATCGGGCTTTAAAATTCAAAAGTACAACCACAAGTTTTGCATTTGACCAGAATGTTCAGGTTTCTACAAACCCAGCAGACTTTTTACTCCCCCCTGGCAATCGGGTGGACGATTTGGCCATCCCTGAAGAGGTTTCATCTAATGGAGGTCTCCCTATTGACGTCATCACTTCGTGCGCACCGGGGCTTGGAGGGCAAGAAGCCACCGCGCCGCTTAGCGAAAACATGGAAGCGTGGTGCCGATCGCGAAGTTTCGCTGCGGCGATTCCGTATTTGCGTCGACGATTTGGCTAAATTTCATTCAAGATGGTGAATACTTGTTGCATAATCGGTTGCACAAGCCGAAGCAACAAGGAAAATGCTCTTGCATTTTTCAGAATTCCGAAAGTCGACGCTGGAGGAAGACACCGAGATTTACTGGAGGAAAGAAGGAGAGCGTGGCTGAAAAAAATCAACAGGAAAAACATAAACATAACTTCTGTGGATGCCAAACCAGAAAAACAGTATTAATTTTACTTATGTATCTATATGATTTGTGCTGGCAGGAATGTGTGTAGTTACTTTTTTGTTTTTGCTTTCTGACTGAAGTGTGTATTATTGAAAACATTTTCAAGGGCTCAACACTGTTCCTTATTTGATCTTGATATGATGCTTAGTATGTGGGTGCATGTACAGTTCTTTTCTTTTTACACTTTGACAGTATTGATGTGTGAACAGTTATTGTTCATTGATTCCAAACCTCAACAGCAGTATTAATTTTGCTAATGATTGAAACACCGATTCACTCGCTTTTTGACTGAAATGTGCAGTTTGAAACAAGATTCAACACTGCTTATGTTAATGCCATAGCTTTTTGACTCAAGTGTGTGCCTTAATCAATGCTGGTTAGCATGTCTGCATAGTTTATTGACAAGTGTGTGATTTAAAACAGAAACAAAACTGTTTATGTGGATGCCAAACCTGAAACACAGTATTGATTTGACTTGTGTACAGTATCTGTATGACTTGTGCTGGCTGGCATGAGTGTAGTTCCTTTTTTTGCTTCCTGGCTCAAGTGTGTATAATTCAAAGCATTTTCAAGACTCAACACTATTCCTTATTTGATTTTAAGATCTGATGCCAAGTGTGTGTGTGTACAGTTCTTTTCTTTTTTTTCACTTTTTTGTCAGTTACCGTTCATTGATTGGAAACACTAATTCACTCATTGTCAGACATGTGATTTTTGACTGAAGTGTGCAATTTGAAACAGATTCAACACTGCATATGTTGATGCCATAGCTTTTTGACTGAAGTGTGCAATTTGAAACAGATTCAACACTGCTTATGTTGATGCCATAGCTTTTTGACTCCAAGTGTGTGCCTTAATCAGTGCTGGTTAGCATGTCTGTACAGTTTATGCTTTTTTTTTTATTGAAGCATGTGATTTTAGTAAGAACTAATAAATACATTGTTGTTGCAGTAACGTTTTTGTTCTTAAGACTTTTTGTTTTAAAGCTTGCGTGTGTCTTATCTGAGACATTTCTTAATTGTGAAGAATCTGGTGAGTGATTGTCAGAATGAGTGTGTATCTGTGTAATGGCTCCTTTGTTTAGTCAACAAAGTTAATATGTTGAGCCCAGCTGTCCTAAACGGAAAAATATGTGTCTGGTTTGTCTCAAAACAGTAAAGTTTCACAAAATTGAACAAAACTGTTGAAAACACACCTACTGGAGCTAACAAAGGCAGAGATTAGGTACAAATCAAAAGTAATGTGTTAAATATCACACTCACACCAGCTTCACATTCACAGAGTGACAGATTGGTAAAAATTAAAATACATATAATGTGTTCAACGCTTTATTTAACTGAACTGTCATTGTCAACATATATATAAAAATTAAAAACAAAAAACACGTAACACTGAATTCAGGGACATTTTTAGTTACTGTCTTCAGCAGCACTAAAGTAAAACGAAATAGAAAAAATAAAAAAGAAGAACAAAAAACACACACACACATTACACATTTACAGGTTCACAATAAATGTTCTAAGGTAATATCAAAGTAAGCACTAAAGCAGACACCAGACTTGATCCCAAAAAGGAAAAAAGAATCGCTTCTCCAAACATAAACATACAAAGTTAGAAATACCATTTCTCGAATAACAATGAAATGAAAACTCACACACACTGAAGCAGAAATAATAGGTAATCTAAAACTAAAGAGCTTCACACATAAACATACAAAGTTAGAAATAGAACTACAAGTTCTTGAATAATAACAAAATGAAAACTCATGCACACACACTGAAGCAGAAATTATATGTAATCTGAAACTAAAGAGCTTCGGTCAATTTCTCCAAGTATCGCACTTTAGCAACGTCACTCAATGATGTAATGTACTTCTCTTTTGGCTGGTCGACCGTTTTTATATTTAGTCAAGTTTTGACTAAATATTTTAACATCGAGGGGGAATCGAAACGAGGGTCGTGGTGTATGTGCGTGCGTGTGTGTGTGTGTGCGTGTGTGTGTGTGTGTGTGTGTAGAGCGATTCAGACTAAACTACTGGACCGATCTTTATGAAATTTGACATGAGAGTTCCTGGGTATGAAATCCCCGAACGTTTTTTTCATTTTTTTGATAAATGTCTTTGATGACGTCATATCCGGCTTTTCGTGAAAGTTGAGGCGGCACTGTCACGCCCTCATTTTTCAACCAAATTGGTTCAAATTTTGGTCAAGTAATCTTCGACGAAGCCCGGACTTCGGTATTGCATTTCAGCGTGGTGGCTTAAAAATTAATTAATGACTTTGGTCATTAAAAATCGGAAAATTGTAAAAAAAAAAAAAAATTTATAAAACGATCCAAATTTACGTTTATCTTATTCTCCATCATTTGCTGATTCCAAAAACATATAAATATGTTATATTCGGATTAAAAACAAGCTCTGAAAATTAAATATATAAAAATTATTATCAAATTTTTTTTTTCGAAATCAATTTAAAAACACTTTCATCTTATTCCTTGTCGGTTCCTGATTCCAAAAATATATAGATATGATATGTTTGGATTAAAAACACGCTCAGAAAGTTAAAACGAAGAGAGGTACAGAAAAGCGTGCTATCCTTCTCAGCGCAACGAATACCCCGCTCTTCTTGTCAATTCCACGTGCACTGCCTTTGCCACGGGCGGTGGAGTGACGATGCTACGAGTATACGGTCTTGCTGCGTTGCGTTGCGTTCAGTTTCATTCTGTGAGTTCGACAGCTACTTGACTAAATATTGTATTTTCGCCTTACGCGACTTGTTGTTCATGATTTTGACATTATTCAATTAAAACACTCCCGAATCATCGAGCGGCGCACTGACGCTACTAGCCGTTCCGTTTCTTGCCCTCCAACCCATTTCTGCGTATCACGTGACACCACTCCGAAGTACGCAAAAGGGAGACCTCCATAGACATTTTTCTGAATGTGAGCAAAATCATGCTGGATATCAATCCAATGTTAGCAAAATCTTGTGAGATATCCATCCCACAAGCTCTTTCTTAATCTTATGCTTCGAATGACATTAGAAATTTGAACATGGAGTCTGCGCCGCTCTTGCGAGATATCTGTCCTACATGCTTTGCTATGCGTAGAAGATCGCAAGAGCTAGAAATATCGAGAGGGTCTATTACATCAGTGTCAAACAATGCAATACAGGGCTACATGGAGGCCAATCTTGGAAAGTGTTCTTGACTTTTTAATTATCTGTTGAGTGTTGGGGGTTTCCTTTAATAGCAGGTATATTTTGATCAATAACAACAGACGGAAAGAAGAAAATTTGACTCGATATCAGGTGCTCAGCTACATTACCTCGACCATAGCGGGGTTTCTTGGACATCCTGATGAAATTCCCCTGACTGAAGGCTGCTTTCATTTCCGAGTAGTCCAACCAGTTGTCATCATCGTCATCTTCTTCGTCATCACTTTCCTCGCTCCTTGTCGCTGGCTGTTCGACGACATATCCTGTGACAGTTTTTAGCTGCACGGTTCCTTTGCGAGGCTCCTGCGAACTCAACATCGTGCTTTGGGCCTTTGCTTTATTACAAACTTTACGCGAAAAACTGTCTACCATCGCAGAACTTTCTTTTTCGAATAGAAAACGCGGTAAAGCTAACGTTATCAAGCGAACTGCGGAAACGCACAGATAAGAATAAACCAGATAAGGATAAAACAGTACTCAGAACGTCACTCAAGTGCTGAGCTCATTCCACACAACCACAGGCGCTTGAATCATGCTGTACACTTTCATCATGCAGTGTGTAAAGTTTAGAGGAAGAGCAAGCAGGGCGCAGCAAGAGAAATCAATTGACTTATACAGTAGTGTTTGCAGTTGTTTCTTCTTCTTGAGAATGGGCCAGTCTGTTTTTGTACATTTAATATGTTGATAGATCTGTGTTCTACAACTAATTCACCTGTTGGTGACTTCATAAAAGCCTTGTTTCCCATTGTGGTTATGATTCATGTGCCTGTAGTCTGCTTGTCTGCCTTCAAGTTGTGTGGACTTTATAGAAGTGCAATTTAAATGTTTTAAATAAAAAAAAAATGTTAATGGCGCTTTTCAACCTTTTAGCTTGTTTAGTCCATGTCCCCTAGTTCTGCACAGAAATTTTAAAAAGATGTCTTCAAAACTGAATTAAGTTGGGAATATCAGTCATTACATGTATCATAAATATTGCTCCAGCATTGAAATGGAACATTCAGACAATTTCTATCTATGTTATTTCTTGAACATATCTGCAAGCACCCATGCACGATCAAGCCTGCGTCTCCTGCGTCGGCCTCAAGCGGCAACCTCGAAGTGGACGTCGCAGCAACCACAGCCAACAGCTGGGAATAATCCCGTGCCGCACAGACTACAGAAAGTTTTCTTTCTTCCCGAGGACCACTGTCGACTGGAACTCCCTCCCATCATCAGATGTTGTCGAGGCCCCCTCCTATAATGCCTTCTGCTTGAGGGCAATGATCGAGGGCCATACAGGCACAGTAACCGCCCTCCCCCTGCCCCACCTCTTCATCTTTGTTAAGGACACACACTTGCACTTCGCCAACATGTTAATAATGGTCAATTCATTGATCGCTGAACATTATTGGAAGAAGAAGAAGAAGAAGAAGAAGCACACCCACACAATGACATACACAGACATGCACAAACGCTCACAGAGACAGACACATGCATGCAGACAAAGAGAAACAAACAAACACACAGAGAAAACTGAGACACACACAGACACAACCCAGACATACATTCACACACGGAGGGAGGGAAGTATATTTGAGCAGCTCACATAAAAACATAAACCAAATCTGGACAGGGTGTGTCATTTGTCTGGTGTATTTATTTCAAAAAGTGATTCATTCAGATGAAATACATGTAAATACGAATCCTAGTACTTGTAAAGCTATTCACACGACAACAAAAACACGGATCATTCACAGAATGATGCAAATCATTGCTTCATGATGTTAATGTAAATATAAATCTTGAGTTGGCATGTTAAACACAATTTTAAAGCAGCTGTTAAGTGACATCTTGGGAAAAAGCTGACACTTTATGGCTTCCAGCTACTGAATGCCAAACCAACAAGAGGCGAAGCCTTCAAGGCTCACGTAAGAAATCGACAAACAGTAACACAAACTCAATCACTCCGTCACACATACACACACACACATAGGTGACACTGTGCAAGAAAGCGAGACACTAGATCTAGATCTGTTTGTCTGCATGTAGCCTACTTACAGGGACACGACTGCCAACTAGTCTCGGCCCGCTCAAAATAACAATGACCGAGACTTTCAGTAATTCCTTCGCGTGACGTCTAACCCTCTTACGCCATAATGTGACGTCTTCAAATGTTAAAGTTTCTATCACATACACACACACACACACAGACAAAGTTAATCATCGCATAGGCTACACTTACGTGAGCCAAAAAGGGGTTGTCAAAGGATAACAAAAATCAAAAATACAAATCAAAAATGTACAGTCAAACCTACCCTCTGAATAACGACCACCCAAAAGAAGCGCTGGCGTTTTTTTCTCTAAATAATTCACCTTTCAATTTTTTCATTTTCATTTCATTTACTTTACTATAGTTCCCAATGCTAGGAAATTGGGGTCGCTTCCATCCAGTGGAAAGCTAGCAGCAACAAGAGTCGCGCTACCAAGGTGTGTGTGCAATCAGAATAATCCAGGTCTTTTACAAGCCATTGTGTGACATGGGGTTGGACATGGATACCATCTCTGAATCTGCGCAAAGTTGACCCGTGTCCGTCCCAGCCTGGATTCGAACCCGTGAGTCTAGGATCACAACATCGGTGCTCTATTGATTAAGCTTCCCATAGTGACCACCAGTCATCTTCTTCTTCTTCTGCGTTCGTGGGCTGAAACTCCCACATTCACTCATGTTTTTAGCACGAGTCGATTTTTACCTGTACGACCGTTTTTACCCCGCCATTCAGGCAGCATACGCCGAT
Source organism: Littorina saxatilis (assembly GCF_037325665.1). Taxonomy (NCBI): domain Eukaryota; kingdom Metazoa; phylum Mollusca; class Gastropoda; order Littorinimorpha; family Littorinidae; genus Littorina; species Littorina saxatilis. Next base: position 69,023,393 of record NC_090247.1, read on the forward strand.
TTCGGGGGATAACAAACTTTCAAATTCTAACATTTCAGATCTAAACTAGAGAGATACCTGTCACCCCCAAATTTCTTCTGTTATCCTCTTTTGACAAATGGAACTCTGTAGATTGTAAAAAGTATCACAGTATGCTAACTAGGCAAAAAACAGAAAAAGCACAGAGAAAAAAGCATTTCGTCTGAAAACAGACATGGCAAAATATTCAGTTTTCCCCCTGAAAACCTGTGTTATGAGCACATTATGTTATGTAAAAAGTTATATGCCCTCAGCTGTTTCTAAATTGTCTCTGAAACTGTTGTGTGCAAATCTGTCTAGTACATGTATGTATGAATTTGCACAGATGTATTTATACACTAGAAAATACATGAACGCTGGAAAAAAGTATACACACTAGAAAAATACATGCACACTAAATAATTACATGAATCGCTCAGAAGTCACGTACTGAGACTAAGTCGATTGGCTAAATTTCTGCCATGTGAATTTTTCCGACAATTTAGTCCCAATTTAAAGGCACAGTAAGCCTCCCGTAAACCATCACAGATACTGTCAGGCTTTAACACACAGTACAAACACCCTTCCATTTGAACGCTCACCAAACGGGAACATCCTAGGTGCCCTACGTAAAGAGCGAGCAATTTTTGAAGAATTAATTTTGCGGATTGTCTCCTCACACATTCGGACCGTGGTGCGTTTTGGAGCTAAACCTAACTTTTAAAACCTAAATAATAAATTGACAGCTTGTTACACAAACATTCTTAAATCATAAAGGAATTCTTTTTTATCAAGACAAGATCAGTACAATATCGAAGTTTTGAAAGTTTGAAAAAAGAAAAGCCCGGAAGCAGGGTCACGCAAGGTCGTGGTTCTCGTAGCAGACGACGGTTTATGCCTATCGCCAGTTCCTCTGAACAGTCAAAAGCCATCGCTAGAGTTCTTGTGAACCACAGCCATTTGTTTCGTGCATAGTCAGAGGTACATAATAACGTGCTATTGCAGATAAGCTCACAGCAAATTACAAACTGACGACAACATTGTGAAAAAGGGAAACTGGATCACACGGGTTCACAATGGCTCAGGGGTAAGATAAACCACGCCAAAAAAAATTCTTTGAAAATTGCTCGCTCTTCACGGAGGGCACCTAGGATGTTCTCAAGCAGTGAGTGTTTAAATGAAAGGGTGTTTGTACTGTGTGTAAAAGCCTAACAGTATCTGTGATTGTTTACGGGAGGCTTACTGTGCCTTTAACAGCTACTTGAAAACCAACCAACTTGGTTCTGAAAAAAATCGCTTGAAAGTTGGTGGAAAGTTGATTGTAAGTCTGCAGCCCTTTTATAAAAGAAAGAACGCATCAATAGTGTCACAAAAAAATACAGTCTGTAACCCAAACTTGTTTAGTTTTTAATATTTCACTGCAGAAAACTGTAATCCCAAAACAGATCAGACTGCTGACGTTCTGAACACACGAAAATTGTCCTTTGTCGGCACAAGTTATTCTCAACAATCACAATCACAACTGATTTAATCACGCCAGCTTTTATTACGAAAAAGTTGCAACCATACCATGATACATGTGAAAAACTCAAATGAGTATATGTGTGTAGATAAACTCTGAATAACCAAACGCACAAAGAAAAACTGAACAGATCTTTTTAGCATCAATGTTGAATTAGAAATAACAAGTGCAATGGAAACATAAACCAGTAGCGCTGACCGCTTGACAGTTATATTTCTGTTATCACACAATATGATTCACAACAAAAAGGTAAACAAGAAAGCTTCGAAAAATCACTTTTTTTTTCTCACACGAAAGTTCAAGTTTCACAATTCTCTAACAAGCCCTTCAAATAGAGATATACATAGAGAGAGAGATAGAGAGAGAGCAAGAGTGTGTGAGAGACAAAGCGAGAGCATGTGTGTGTGTGTGTGTGTGTGTGTGTGTGTGTGTGTGTATGTGTGTGTGTATGTGTGTGTGAGTGTGTGTGTGTGAGTGTGTGAGTGTGTGTGTGTGTGTGTGTGTGTGTGTGTGTGTGTGTGTGTGTGTGTGTGTGTGTGTGTGCCTGCCCATACATATGTGTTTGCAGATCTGTGTTTGTTACTGCTGGCTATATGAGTACATGAAATGTATATAGAGGTTACAACACGAGTGGTTTTTTATATGGCTTGTATTTCAGTCAAGACCCAGCGGATGAATATCAAGGGACTCACGAGCCGCTGGCGAGTGAGTTCCTTTGATATTCCTGCTGGGTCTTGACTGAAATACAAGCCATATACAAAATCACGAGTGTTGTAAACTGTATATCCCATTAAGATCCAAAAGACAATGTGTGACGGAAACATCATGCTTTAGTTGTCTGTTCAGATGAGGCACCTCTGTACATACATTATTCTAAAGGCACGACTGTTGATCTATGTCAAGTCGGTGCATAATGGTGGCTTGGTTGTCCCCGTCAGCTGAAAGCCTCTTACACGGATTTGACTGAATACCTAGTGGTTACACACGCATCTCCTGGACAGGACACCTTCATCGTCTATAAGGGCCTACTGCACCGCAGAAGAGCAAGAAAAACTCGCAAATTGCATCGAACAGCTTGTCCAGAGAACAGTCGTAGTCGATGATGTACCGATAAGAACGCGTGTACCAGGTACACTGTAACTTCACATGAGCATAACATTGCTTCTCGAACCCACAACCGTTGAACGCAGAAGAAGAAGCTTCTCGAACGGACTGGGTTTTTAATGATTGCTAGTTTGACTTCTGTTTTAGTTGAGAGCACGAGCACACACACTCAAACACATACGGCTTGTCATGTTGATCACAAGAGAGAAACAGAACTGCGAATAGAAAGAAACATAACAGATTACGTCCCCATAATATGACGCGATGGATGACAGACTTCATGAAATCTATGACGCTGTGATGATAGTCTCGGCAAGACGAGACCAAAACTAAGCTATAGCACTGAACGACTCTCGCGCATGTTCTCAAAAGTGTGGTGACCCCTTGCACATCCGGTCTAACAGGTACATTTGCTTTTGGAATGTCAAGGACGACAAAAAGTAGATCCAGCTATGATGTATTTCGTGCACCCTTATTTATCCACTATTTTATGTGTTAGAAGAGTGCAATAGTTATATCATGGATTTGACAAGAGTACAATGGAAATACAAGAAATATACCTAGAGTACATTTACAGAGACAAAGAAGGGAGGTCATGGGATATATATATATATCCCATGACCTCCCTTCTTTGTCTCTGTTACTTCAGTATGGGTATATATGTTGTATTTGTATAGCTCAATAAATACATCATGGACTCAAAAAAATATATGATAGTGCAGATTCCGATTTGGGCGAAGAACTACTTTGCTCCCGACCTTTGACCTCGCGCCGAACAATGTGACACATTTGTATGAAGTTCTAAAATCGTATTGCACGGCTCAGAAAACCATATCAGTTGCACGCAAAAATGAATCTCAGAACTGATCTGATGTATGAGATGCAATAAGCAAAAGTTTCTTTCATTATGAAAGCAATGCAGGTCGAAAAAAACGAACATTCAACTTACAAGATAACCAGATGCTAGCGAACCAAAACAAAAACACGAGTACCCTCCCCTTGCATCGTTAGCAGACGACTTTTGAGAATCTGTCGTTAGTGTGTTTTGGTGTGCGCCTTCAGCTATCAAACATCGGCTGTTTCACGTGTTTTGCGAGCAAGTCTACTCTTTTGCCTGGCTCTGCAGTAAGTCCACATATTTTTCCGTAATCCAGTCATATTCCTTCAAAATGCAATCAATCGGCGGTGACAGACGTGTCGGTCGCGTTTTCCTCACTGTGTGACCCATACCAGTTTAAGTTCATCCATGCAAACACACTCGCAAAACAGTTTATCACGTAGATACATTTCAAATAGGGAGCAAATGGTTAAATCTAAACCTACATATTTGTTCCCTAAAATTTGTTTCTCTGTCAATAAGCCTAATTACACACGTTCGAGAAAAACAACGTGGAATCAATTCTGAATCGAGTAAGCCAAATGGGTCCCAAACCCGTTTCGCCCGTTCTGCCGACCTGAAACGCAAAACAAAAGAATTGTGCGCTTCAACTAAATTAATTTCTATTCGACTTCATTACTTTCTTGCAACTTATGAACCTTTACTTAAAGCTTTTAAATGGTCTGAAAGTAGTGTTACCGCGTACTTATCGATGCACTCATTCGTTTTATTTTTTCAGCGACGGTCACTTAGTTTAAGGTTGCAAAAGGGCTAAGTCTCGCTGGCAACAGTTTTACCCTGCACAGATCGCAACAGTGCCGCTAGTAGTCTACACTTTGTGTTTGATGGTAGAATGGGATATACAGATTACAACACTCGTGGTTTTTTATATGGCTTGTATTTCAGTCAAGACCCAGCGGGAATATCAATCGAGAGCCACTCGCCAGAGGCTCGTGTCTCCCGATGATATTCATCCGCTGGGTCTTGACTGAAATACAAGCCATATAAAAAACCACTCGTGTTGTAACCTATACATATATTTGTTCAGCTACCTATGCAGAAGAAAAAACAATCTGCAGGTACAACTTTCTTTTGTCATGTTTCAAAAAACCTTCAAAAACACAGATCTATCTTGGGATATAAATTTTGCACCAGTATGAGGTCACAACATACATTATCTCTGCTTACACAAGGTATTTACTGAAGATTATTATGTTACAATGTTTGGGAAAAAAAGGACATAAGTCATACAACACACTTTTGATTACATGCAAAAAATATATTGGCAAGTGAACATTTACTGGTTTTCTGGATCTGGTAAGGGTACGTTGCAGGAGCCAGTATTGGCTATCGTCGCAACGGAAACTGGGGGCTTTTTGGACTTTACCGCGTTCAATTTATGTACATATTCCATGTTTTCTTGTGTATTTCTTAGGTATTTTACGAACTGGTGAGAAATGACCAGTGCAGATCCTGGCTTCACCAGAAATAGATCGCTCGTTTACGATGACAAGTTACAACAAAGATTACCGATACACTGGTTTAATTACATTTGCAGAGTAAACCTGACATGGAAACACAAACCAGTGGTGCTAAACAGTTGACCATTTCTTCTTCTTTTTCTTTGTTCATGAGCTGAAACTCCCACGTTCACTTTTGTGTTTGTATGAGTGGGTTTTTATGTGTATGATCGTTTTGGCCCTGCCATTTAAGCAGCCATACGCCGATTTCGGAGGAAGTGGACCATTTTATTTCTGATATTTTCAGATAAAAAAAATAAAAAAAATAAAAATAAAAATTAGACATTTCTTGTAAGCACCACCCCTGCTGTGCATAACTACAGAGATACAGTGGTACCTGCCATGAAAGGACCCCCTGGGGACCAGCCAAAAGTGTCCCTACATGGCAGGTGGCTCCACACGGCAGGAATAGGTCATGTTGGATAATATCAACTGTTGTTCCTTATTGGCAGGTGTCCCCTCCATCAGAGGGGCCTCACATCACAGGTACCACTGTGGTGTATCAACAACTACTGGGCTAGTCCTGCACTTTGTGCCATGGTGAAGAAAATGTTGTCTCTGTCTCTTAGAAGATTGCTTGGACTGTCGAACGCCGCTACCTCCCCCTTGTCAAGCACCAAAATTCTGAAAATATACACAAGGACAAAGTTAATGTGCTGGTGACTTTGCAAAAAGACAAAGATGCACACACACAGGCACACACACGAGCGCACACATGCATGTACGCCCACACGCAAACACTGACACACACGCACGCACACACATATACAAGCACACGCACACACACACATACACGCACACATGCATGTACGCCCACATGCAAACACTGACACACACGCACACACACACATATACAAGCACACGCACGCACACACATACACGCACACACATGCATGTACGCCCACAGGCAAACACTGACACACACGCACACACACACATATACAAGCACACGCACGCACACACATACACGCACACACATGCATGTACGCCCACAGGCAAACACTGACACACACGCACGCACATACATATTCAAGCACACGCACACACACATACACGCACACACATGCATGTACGCCCACAGGCAAACACTGACACACACACACACACACACATATACAAGCACACGCACGCACACACATACATGCACACACATGCATGTACGCCCACAGGCAAACACTGACACACACACACGCACACACATATACAAGCACACACACACACACACATACACGCACACACATGCATGTACGCCCACATGCAAACACTGACACACACGCACGCACATACATATACAAGCATACACACGCACGCACACACATACATGCACACACATGCATGTACGCCCACACGCAAACACTGACACACACGCACGCACACACATATACAAGCACACGCATGCACACACATACACGCACACACATGCATGTACGCCCACATGTAAACACTGACACACACGCACTCACGCACATATACAAGCACACACACGCACGCACACACATACACGCACACACATGAATGTACGCCCACACGCAAACACTGACACACACGCATGCACACACATATACAAGCACACACACGCACGCACACACATACACGCACACACATGCATGTACGCCCACAGGCAAACACTGACACACACACACACACACACATATACAAGCACACGCACGCACACACATACACGCACACACATGCATGTACGCCCACATGCAAACACTGACACACAGGCACGCACACACATATACAAGCACACGCACACACATGCATGTACGCCCACACGCAAACACTGACACACACACACACACACACATATACAAGCACACACACACACACATACACACACACACATGCATGTACGCCCACATGCAAACACTGACACACATGCACGCACACATATACAAGCACACGCACACACACACATACACGCACACACATGCATGTACGCCCACATGCAAACACTGACACACACGCACGCACATACATATACAAGCACACGCATGCACACACACACCCTCCTAAGAACCAAGCAAATAAGCAAAACAACAAACACACAACAAAATGCAGCCTGTTCCCTCCAAAACAATCGACAGTACTGCAAGGATTCTGTCAAAATTGTGGACAACACACTCGAGAGCAAACACAAAAACATCATACCACCAACAGAATGGTCATCTCATTAATGCGGCTCACAACAAAATAAGTGAATGTTCACCTGTCATAGTCCATGACTGTGTTGAGTCGATGAGCAATAGTGAGCACAGTGCAGTCGTTAAACTCTTCTCGGATCGTCTGCTGAATCAGTTCGTCTGTTTCCATGTCAACGGCAGCTGTGGCTTCATCGAGAATCAGCACTTTGGTTTTGCGTAGCAATGATCTTGCTAGACACAGCAGCTGTCTCTGTCCCACACTGTAATAAGACAGGTCACAAATACTGAGAATACTGGGGTTTCTTCTTCTTCGTTCATGGGCTGAAAGCCCCACGGCTTTTTCATTTTCATTTTCATTTCATTTCATTTTCATTACTTTATTGTCCCATCGCTGGGAAATTCGAGTCGCTTCCTCCCAGTGGAAAGCTAGCAGCAACGGAGTCGCGCTACCCAGGTGTCTGCGTGTTTAGGTGTATTCAGCCACCTGCACTTATGGCAGAATGACCAAGGTCTTTTACGTGCCATTGTGATGACACGGGGGTGGGACATGGCTTCTGTCTCTGGGTCTGCACATAAAGTTGACCCGTGTCCGTCCCGGCCCGAATTCGATCCTGCGACCTTCCGATCACAAGTCCAGTGCTCTACCAACTGAGCTACCGGGCCCCCATTTACGTGCATGACCATTTTTACCCTGCCATTTAGGCAGCCATACGCCGCTTTTGGGGGATGTATGCTTGGTAATTTCGTGTTTCGATAACCTACCGAACTCTGACATGGATTACAGGATCTTTCCATGCGCATTTGGTCTTGTGCTTGCGTGTACACACGAAGGAGGATAAGGCACTAGCAGGTCTACACAAAAAACTGACCTAAAAGATCGGACTGATCTTCACCATTAACCCACCAGACGTGGCCGGAATTCAAACCCACGACCTTCCGCTTTGGAGGCTGATGTCTTATCCACAAGGTCATTGCGCCCGTCGTGTTACTATCAATATATGTCGTCATCAAACTCACCTGAGATTTTCCCCTCCCTCCCCGCACTCGTGCTCCAGGGAGTCAGGTAGGGAGTCGACGTAGGCTTTCAGGTGAGCGTGCTCCAGTGACTGCCACACCTGGGAGTCGCTGTACTCTCCGAACGGGTCAAGGTTCATCCGCAGACTTCCAGCGAATATCACTGGGTCCTGTAACGTCAAGGCAAAGGTAAACTAAGGTATGAAAGTAGTTAACTGCTCTTTGGGCATTAAGTGATTCAGTGTTAGTCCTAAGCATAACAAGAGGCGAAGCCTTCAAGGCTCACGTAAGAAATCGACAAACAGTAACACAAACTCAATCACTCCGTCACACATACACACACACACACACAGTAAGCATAGGTGACACTGTGCAAGAAAGCGAGACACTAGATCTAGATCTGTCTGTCTGCATGTAGCCTACTTACAGACACGACTGCCAACTAGTCTCGGCCCGCTCAAAATAACAATGACCGAGACATTCCTTCGCGTGACGTCTAACCCTCTTACGCCATAATGTGACGTCTTCAAATGACGAAATGTTAAAGTTTCTACCACAGACATACACACGCACACACGCACACACATACGCACGCACAGACAGACAAAGTTACGATCGCATAAGCTACACTTCGTGAGCCAAAAAGGAACAGCAAGGTCGAATACAATAATAACAAGGGTATCAACATTTGGCACAAAATTCTGCTGCACTTTTAAGTGCCTAATACACACAGCGTACAAAAATGTAAAGATTTAAACCAAATCAAAATTCCTGATTCCTTGAAAAACATTATTCTGTTTTAATTTTGTTTACATGTAACAACCAGTTTAACTCCACGTGTCAAATAAATTTAGAAGGTTGCACTAGTGTTGTATGAAACGGTGTTTGAACAACCCCGTGTGCAACCGGCACGGTTGGCATAGTGGTAAGGCGTCCGCCCCGTGATCGGGAGGTCGTGGGTTCGAACCCCGGCCGGGTCATACCTAAGACTTTAAAATTGGCAATCTAGTGGCGTCTGGCATTATGGGGTTAGTGCTAGGACTGGTTGGTCCGGTGTCAGAATAATGTGACTGGGTGAGACACGAAGCCTGTGCTGCGACTTCTGTCTTGTGTGTGGCGCACGTTATATGTCAAAGCAGCACCGCCCTGATATGGCCCTTCGTGGTCGGCTGGGCGTTAAGCAAACAAACAAACAAACAAACAAACAAACAAACAAACAAACCCCGTGTGCACACAGTAAATATCCCAAGTTTGCAGCGAAAGTCTCAGGGCTTGGAAAGATGAACTCACACATGCACACACAAAAATGGGTAGTGCCCCACTGTATTATGACAGCTCGCATTCCCCAGGGAGAAATTAACTGAATTCCCATGAGGGTAACCTCACAGAACTACACAATACCTTACTTTACCTTAGTTAATTTACCTTACCTTACCACACCTTACCTAAGTTTACCTTACCTTACCATTACAATCCTTACCTTACCATTACAAACCTTACCTGGTCTTACCTTACCTTAACTTACCTTACGTTACCTATTTAATTCAGCAATGCCTTCCCCAGTATTCACACTCTAGTAACACTCAAAGCTGCACCCCTGCTCAACCCTTCTTCCACAAAATACTGCGCAAAACAAAAAAAAGTGCACTGTTTCACAAAAGACAGAAAAGGTGAGATCACCTGTGGCAGAATGGTGAGTTTGGTTCTCAGATCATGCAGGCCCAGGTTGGCAATGTTAACGTTGTCCAGTCGTATAACACCCGCCGCTGGTTCGATCAGGCGGAACAGTGCCAGTGTCAGCGAAGACTTACCTGCCCCTGTTCTTCCCACAATGCCAACCTGCATAGAGAAGTAACCATGATCACTAAGGATGATTACAATGGAACCCCCTTTTTAAGACCTCTGAAATCTGAGAAAAACAGGTCTTGAAAAGGGGGAGTCTTATAATGGGGGTGGGGCGGGGATGTAGGTCAGTCGGTAGCGCGCTGGATTTGTATCCAGTTGGCCGCTGTCAGCGTGAGTTCGTCCCCACGTTCGGCGAGAGATTTATTTCTCAGAGTCAACTTTGTGTGCAGACTCTCCTCGGTGTCCGAACACCCCCGTGTGTACACGCAAGCACAAGACCAAGTGCGCACGAAAAAGATCCTGTAATCCATGTCAGAGTTCGGTGGGTTATAGAAACACGAAAATACCCAGCATGCTTCCTCCGAAAACGGCGAATGGCGTATGCCTAAATGGCGGGGTAAAAAACGGTCATACACGTAATATTCCACTTGTGCAAAAAACACGAGTGTACGTGGGAGTTTCAGCCCACGAACGCAGAAGAAGAAGAAGATAATGGGGGTGAATTTACAGAAGTAATGAACAGAAAATCAGAGAAAATAGGGTCTATAAAAAAAAAGGAGGGAGTTTTAAATTGGCAGGTCCTAAAAGGTGGGTTCCACTGTTCATACAAACACAAAATATCAAACCATTCACACCCCTACAAAATCTTGCACTGTCAACCCAGATCCCAGTCCAAGAAAGCATTGATATTCAAAAGAAAACTATCCCCGTTCTGCACTTTCAAAGTGTAAATAATAGGGTACCAAATGTCCAGCTGACACAATCAGGCTTTTAGTGTGGAAAAAGGCGCTTGCATCATGCAGCATAAGGCATTATACAAGACGCATCAGGTTAAGAAAAATGTGTTCAAGCTGTCTAACAGTTAAAATATTATTTTTGAGAAAAAGGGGAAAATCAGAGGAAGAAAAAATCTGTATGAAACTTCAAGATTTTGAAAGATTTTGTTCTGTGTCCCTCACCTTCTGCCCAGACTCAATGGTGCAGCTGATGTCCTTGAGAACCAGGTCAAGGTCGGGGCGATAACGCAAGGAGAGGTTCTCGATCTTCACCTCTCCGTGCTGAGGCCATGACATTGGAGGCCGATGACCTTTCCTGCTCCACGCAGACTGTTGGAAAGTCAAGGTCAAACACTGATTATCAAAGCAAAAAAGCCAAATAACTGCCATTGCTAGTGCTTGTTTCCATACACAAGAAATAGAACTGTAATTTTGTTACCATACACACAGAAAAAATGAAAGCTGCATTTCAGCTCACATAAAAAGTCATGCATGAATTTCGAAAAACTTTCCACCATACCGTAAGCAGGACACTGACACAACTCACCTCTGTGGCCAGCTGTGTGTATTGCTTCACCCTCTCTACAGAGACTACCTGTATTAACAGGACACAGATCACAACTCACCTCTGTGGCCAGCTCTGTGTATTGCTTCACCCTCTCTACAGAGACTACCTCTATTAACAGGACACAGATCACAACTCACCTCTGTGGCCAGCTCTGTGTATTGCTTCACCCTCTCTACAGAGACTACCTCTATTAACAGGACACAGATCACAACTCACCTCTGTGGCCAGCTCTGTGTATTGCTTCACCCTCTCTACAGAGACTACCTGTATTAACAGGACACAGATAACAGACACAACTCACCTCTGTGGCCAGCTCTGTGTATTCCTTCACCCTCTCTACAGAGACTACCTGTATTAACAGGACACAGATCACAGACACAACTCACCTCTGTGGCCAGCTCTGTGTATTCCTTCACCCTCTCTACAGAGACTACCTGTATTAACAGGACACAGATCACAGACACAACTCACCTCTGTGGCCAGCTCTGTGTATTCCTTCACCCTCTCTACAGAGACTACCTGTGTTAACAGGACACAGACACAACTCACCTCTGTGGCCAGCTGTGTGTATTGCTTCACCCTCTCTACAGAGACTACCTGTATTAACAGGACACAGGGCACAACTCACCTCTGTGGCCAGCTCTGTGTATTCCTTCACCCTCTCTACAGAGACTACCTGTATTAACAGGACACAGGGCACAACTCACCTCTGTGGCCAGCTCTGTGTATTCCTTCACCCTCTCTACAGAGACTACCTGTATTAACAGGACACAGGGCACAACTCACCTCTGTGGCCAGCTCTGTGTATTCCTTCACCCTCTCTACAGAGACTACCTGTATTAACAGGACACAGGGCACAACTCACCTCTGTGGCCAGCTCTGTGTATTCCTTCACCCTCTCTACAGAGACTACCTGTATTAACAGGACACAGGGCACAACTCACCTCTGTGGCCAGCTCTGTGTATTCCTTCACCCTCTCTACAGAGACTACCTGTATTAACAGGACACAGGGCACAGACACAACTCACCTCTGGCCAGCTCTGTGTATTCCTTCACCCTCTCTACAGAGACTACCTGTATTAACAGGACACAAACACAACTCACCTCTGTGGCCAGCTGTGTGTATTCCTTCACCCTCTTTACAGAGACTACCTGTATTAACAGGACACAGATCACAGACACAACTCACCTCTGTGGCCAGCTCTGTGTATTGCTTCACCCTCTCTACAGAGACTACCTGTATTAACAGGACACAGATCACAGACACAACTCACCTCTGTGGCCAGCTCTGTGTATTCCTTCACCCTCTCTACAGAGACTACCTGTATTAACAGGACACAGACACAACTCACTTCTGTGGCCAGCTCTGTGTATTCCTTCACCCTCTCTACAGAGACGACCTGTATTAACAGATCACAGACACAACTCACCTCTGTGGCCAGCTGTGTGTATTCCTTCACCCTCTCTACAGAGACTACCTGTATTAACAGGACACAGACACAACTCACCTCTGTGGCCAGCTCTGTGTATTCCTTCACCCTCTCTACAGAGACGACCTGTATTAACAGATCACAGACACAACTCACCTCTGTGGCCAGCTGTGTGTATTCCTTCACCCTCTCTACAGAGACTACCTGTATTAACAGGACACAGACACAACTCACCTCTGGCCAGCTGTGTGTATTCCTTCACCCTCTCTACAGAGACTACCTGTATTAACAGGACACAGACACAACTCACCTCTGGCCAGCTCTGTGTATTCCTTCACCCTCTCTACAGAGACTACCTGTATTAACAGGACACAGATCACAGACACAACTCACCTCTGTGGCCAGCTCTGTGTATTGCTTCACCCTCTCTACAGAGACTACCTGTATTAACAGGACACAGACACAACTCACCTCTGTGGCCAGCTCTGTGTATTCCTTCACCCTCTCCACAGAGACCACCTGAGTTTCCAAGTCACTTATCATGCGGACCAGCCAGTTCAGGTTGGTGGTGATCTGAAAATATATAAATTATATACAGATTGTCAGTAATACTACCTGTGTGTGTGTGAGTGTTTGTGTGTGTGTGTGTGTGTGTGTGTGTGTGTGTGTGTGTGTGTGCAGGCTTTGTCTAAACACACTGATCAACCATCTTTTTCTGTCAAAAAGTAAGGTATTGAGCATGACGGCACATATTGAATGGCATTCTCAGTACACTCCTGCATAAGCCATCAACTGTAGAATATTTTTGTAAAGACTTCAGCTACATTTAATTTACGTAGCATATTTTCTAAGTATTTTGTTCTTCCTTTTAGGTCTCAGTTCCAATCCAGTGACAAAATGCATTCTGATGTTCGCTTGTACCGACTCTTCTGTACGCTCCCCAGTGCCTGCCATAAATATCTGAGTTGTGAACAATTAAAACCTTCATAGCCAATAAGTTATCACTCACACTGACACGCATTCATACAGATTTTGCTATGAGGTTCTCTCACAATAGTTTCATTTTCCTCCAGCAGAATCTGAACAATTGGAAATTGTATTGGAGACAGCAATGAGACAGGGTATAAAACTAATGTGACAGGATGACGCAGTAGTCTCTCTCGTCACGGGCAGTGACTCTGCAATGATGGAGTTGTTCTTTTCTTTCTTTATTTGGTGTTTAACGTCGTTTTCAACCACGAAGGTTATATCGCGACAGGGGAAGGGGGGAGATGGGATAGAGCCACTTGTCAATTGTTTCTTGTTCACAAAAGCACTAATAAAAAAATTGCTCCAGGGGCTTGCAACGTAGTACAATATATGACCTTACTGGGAGAATGCAAGTTTCCAGTACAAAGGTCTTAACATTTCTTACATACTGCTTGACTAAAATCTTTACAAACAGTGACTATATTCTATGCAAGAAACACTTAACAAGGGTAAAAGGAGAAGAATCCGTTAGGTCGCCTCTTACGACATGCTGGGGAGCATCGGGTAAATTCTTCCCCCTAACCCACGGGGGGGTGATGGAGTTGTCTCCCTGCGAAAATGTGAGCTATTTAAAGTAGCTCGACATTTTTTTGTACATTGGAAGACAGCACAAAAACCGTGAAATGTGGAATGGCTGTTTGTGATGGGGTCTTGCTGCAGTTGTCACTTTGCATGCTCCTGAGAACCTTTGCGTACATATAGTAGTTTTTGTAGGGCTAAGAAATCAGCTCTAAAATTCTCAACCCTGTTCAACTGGCTTTGACTCCAAAGGTGATTGTTGTTATTCATGCACTCAGTTACATGAAGAGCAACGGACCTCCAGCGCATATGAAACGGACAGCCCCACAAGGCCGCCAGTGATGGTGTCCTTCAGAGCAACGGCCACGGTGGCTGCAACCAGCACGATGACGTTCCCCAGAAACTCCAGCCGGAAGCCAAGCCATCTGAAACAAACGCAATACAGTGGAACCCCCCTTTTAAGACCTACAAAAATATAAGAAAATCTGGTCTTGGCGTCTTAAAATGGGGGTACATTTACACAGGTTATGAACAGAAAATGTGAAAAGCCGAAACAGCGTTTGGCTGCATGTGGTCAGCGTTTTTCTGTAAGGGGTTGCTTCCCTTAACTTAACTTGACGGGAAGCGGATTTTCAGACCCATAGGATCTCAACCTGTGTCAATGCTTATATGTGATTTGGAGTAAGAATACGTAATTTAATGGCCGAGTAAAAAGTGTCATACACGTTAAAAACGCGGGAATTTAAGCTCATGAACGAGAAAAAAAGAAGATACCATGTAAAACCCTTAACAGATCTGTTGGGCTGAACATAATGCTTAACATTAAAAGAAAGTACCTTTAACTCTAACCTTGCTAATGACTGAAACAGAAAGCATAGGCCCATATTATAAAAGAAGCATCAGTCTAGATTTTTATATTTTCTTAGCTAAAGGGAGACTTCCTATTGTTGATGCTAAAAAGGAAAATAAAACCTCAAAGCAATCGGCACCTGTTTGCTGTGTAACTGGAGAAACCAAAGACCTGGTTGCTGTCGACACGCCTCTCTGACTCTTCGATGAAGCGTGTCTGTTTGCCGAACGCTCGGATGACGCTGGCGCCAGATATCGTCTCTCCGAAGTAATTGTAGATGGGGGATCTGGTCTTGGATTCCAGTCTCTTCAGCTGTCTGGATGTCGGGATGTAGAATCTCTGGGGAGAAAAGAACAGTCAAGAGAATCATACATGGACTGACTTTAGTGCAGTAGAACCCACCCTGTAAGACCCCCCCAATTTGAGACCTTTTTGTTAAGACCTGACTTTTTCAGATTAAAAAAACAAGAAAGGTAAGTTGTTGGAACATTTAAATATGGACAAAACAAAAGGTTACATTCACAGATATTTCCACCCAGTGGTCTTGTAAGTGCACAGACAAACACTAATTAGACAAACACTAATTAGACAAACACTAATTAGACAAACACTAATTAGACAACACTAATTAGACAAACACTAATTAGACAAACACTAATTAGACAAAACTTATCTGACAAAATGTTCAGCCGCTTGTATGGAAGACACAAGCTAGGCAATGATACATTCAATCACCAAAAAAGAACAACATTTTAACCACACAAAATTTACCTGTATAAGCATGTAGAGAACGAACAGCGGCAGTACTGCTACCAAGAAGTAGGGCGTACTGTAACTAATGACGATCAGCGTGCTAAGGACGATGCAGGCACAGTCCAGCCCCATTAAGAAGGTCATGGGCAGCTCTGTGTCGATGGCGTCAATGTCCTGAGAGAAACGATTCACTATTCGACCAATGGGGGTTGTGTCGAAGAACGACATCGGAGCGCGGAAAATCCTGCTGAGCATTTTGTGGTGAATGACTCGTGAGGCATGGACGGTCCTCAGGCTTTCAATGGCAGAGTAGATGATCACAAATATAGCTGAAAACAAACAAACAAACAAATCAGTTACATTAGGGACTGGGTGGCCGAGTGGTAACGCACTTGCGCTCGGAAGCGAGAGGTTGCGTGTTCAGGCCTGGGTCAGGCCGCAATTTCCTCACCTAGGTGGTGGGTTCAAGTGCTAGTCTTTCGGATGAGACGAAAAACCGAGGTCCCTTCGTGTACACTACATTGGGGTGTGCACGTTAAAGATCCCACGATTGACAAAAGGGTCTTTCCTGGCAAAATTGTATAGGCATAGATAAAAATGTCCATCAAATACCCGTGGGACTTGGAATAAAGTAAAAAAAATTCCATCTCACACGGCATTAAGTCTCAGGAAACATGAATACATGCATGCAGGAAAAAAAAAGATATGGGTAGCGCCGTATGTATGGCAGCTCGCTTTCCCCGGGGAGAAAGCAGCCCGAATTTCCATGAGGGTAACCTCACTGGACTGTAAATCTTATCCAATCCAATCCAATTATATTCAAGTGAGTTCCACTGAGATACAGAGGACCCCCTCTTTTCAGAACCCCAACTTTAATTTTAAGACCTTGGGTTTTTCTCATTTTCTGTAAATAAATCTGTAAATGTACCCCCATTTGAAGACACTCTCCTTTTTAAGACCTGATTTTTTTCAGATTTGTTCAGTTCTTAAAGGGGGGGTTCCACTGTACACGAATCTGTTTATGAAATATAAATCAAAGATAACTCCAACATCATTATCAATATCAAAATGTATAATAGCTCGTGAGTGGCTTCAATCCCTCCAGAGAGGGCAAGGTAGTATAGTAGACATTGTTGCCATCAAAGTCCATTACCTTTGTACAACCACACACACACACGCACCAACACATGCATGCACATACGCACACACACTCTCTCTCTTCCACTCTCTTGCTAGGGCTGGTTGAAAAAAAAAAGCTCGTTTGTAATGGAAATGCCACAATCCTCATAAAATAAAATGTGACTTGATATGATCTCTCTCTCTCTCTCTTGTCTCGCTCTCTCTCTCTCTCTTTGTCTATCTCAGGTTTAAAACTAAGAACTGCACCAAGCAACACTGACAACACAAACAAAGCTCCTCTCACTCTGGGCAGCTCCAAAGCCTCCGTACAGATACAGGTAGTAGTTGTTGCGGTCAAGTCGCTCTGAGCTGTTGGCAGGGAACACGGTCAAGTTGTTAAGGTCAGGGTCATCTGTCCACTGGCTGAGCCAAATGTTGGCCAAGACCGCGCTGGCTTCGTACAGCAGGTAGACCACGACGATGATCAAGGCGTAAACATAGCCCACCGACTTGCCATACTCCTTGAATACATCCCACCTCACCTGAAAACCAGAGGAAAGGAACTTAAAAACGCACACATACCGTGAGAGTGACCCTTTTAAGACCTAAACAAATATGAGAAAATAGGTTTTAAAAGTGAGGGAGCTTTAAAATGGACGTAAATATACAGGCATTATGAACACATCATTTTGAAAATCTAGGGTCCTGAAAGATGGGATGTCTCAAAACCGGGGTGGGGGAGGGTGGGGGGGGGGGGGGGGGGGGTAGTGAGGGGAGGACAGGTGGTGTCCCATGTTCCACCGTAGCTTAAGAGTTTTAAGTGTTTAAATTAGTGAGGGAAAGAGCCATCCACAAAATGATACCAGAAACGATATATATATACATGACATAAACCCAATAAAATGATGAAAAGTTCTATTTGGACTGAACAGCTCTCTGCCTGTCCTGGCTGCATAAAAAAGATGGCTGTACATTGTATGAATAAAACCAACATTTTTTATCTCTATTGTTAAAACAAACTTAAGTTTCAAATACCTCAATACCTGAACTCAAAGGTAAACAGAACAGAATTCTTGAGAGAAAAAAACACTCACTTTGCCAATTTCCACTTTTTCCTCCTCGATCAGTTTGTCCTTGCCCAGAGCCTCTTTTAGCTCGTCTTTCTTCTCACGCTCTTTGTCCGTCTCCTTCTTCTCTGCTGGCTCGCTGGACACAGACTTCCTGAAAATCACACACAGAATGAAAGACAACAGAAAATTGTAGTACATGTACTATCAACTGTGCCACAACCCAGCCTCTCCTGACTGATTTCTCGCTTTCCCACGGTCTGGTACCATCAGCAGGGCTCCCCACGGATGTCCGTCCTAGAGGGTCCCAAGACCCCCACTTTTAAAGTTTATAGGGTCCATGGACCCCCTACGCGGAGTTTTAGAGGGTCCCAATCGACGGGCGAAGTGGCGCAGTGGTAAGACGTCGGCCTCCTAATCGGGAGGTCGTGAGTTTGAATCCGCCGGTTTGTCTTGCCGGTTGCGATTACTTACAAGTTAGCTGACTAAGTTCATAAAATCGAAACTCACAGAGTTGTTAAAGTTTGAAAAACGTTGTGGTCGAACCTGCCCTCAAGACCACCTAACCATAAAGACCACCTGCCCATTAAGACCACCCATAAGGATCCCCGACGGGTTTTACAACTATATAAATCACCTGTCCATAAAGACCACCTGTCTAAAGAGACCTTTTGCTCAGTCCCTTGGGTGGTCTCTTTGGACAGGTTCAACTGTATTCATGACGCCATGGTATCCTTCATAATTTCATGACATTGTATTTGTACGAGGCGTTTGGACAAAAGGCAGACCCACAAACAAAGGTGTCTACGAGGCAAAGAAAGTCAAAACAATAAACACACAAACCAACCAACCAACCAGCTGTCAAACACACAAACCAACCAACCAACCAGCCGTCAAACACACAAACCAACCAACCAACCAGCCGTCAAACACACAAACCAACCAACCAACCAGCCGTCAAACACACAAACCAACCAACCAACCAGCCATCAAACACACAGCCAAGAACACACACACAAAGACACACACACACACACACAAACAAACACACACACGCACAAACACACATACTCACACACGCACACACACAAACAAGAGTCACTTACTTTCTCTCAAGCCTGCTAGCATCTTCATCAGTCAGGTCGTCATCGGTGACAGACTCCAGTCGCTGCAGCATCATCCTCTTCAGCTCCCGCACTGCAACAACAACCATGTATGTGTCGTGTCCAATAGACGTTTTCTGGAAATAACTCTGTCAGGATTTTGTGCGGTCTGGAGGCTTAAGAGCTCCTGTAGTGTAGACAGGTTTTTCCCAACATCCGGAGCGCTTTCATGCTTTCGATTGGCTCTGACCTGCGATCGGGTTGAGTAACTGACTGTGATGTGTATGGTCTGCGGCGTGTGCTAGATACAATACCATTCTCTTTCGAAAATGTAATCATCGGAGCCATGAATCGCCACGGCTGGCTTGCTGATCACTGGAAGTGTTCGCTAAGCATGTGTGTTTTCCTCAACTCACGGGACCTCAAGCAAAACCCATGTGACCTCGATCAAAACACGTTATGATACGTGCCAGTGATCTTTTCCACAACAAATTCTGAACTCTGATGAACTCGTGAACGCTTTTTTTTCAAAAGAAAAGGGTATCATATTGTCGCGCGCTGCATGGCATATCCTGACAGTTAGTTTTGGAATTCATCTCTTCTCTGTAACTGACCTTCAGGATCGTCCTCGTCCTCATCGTGTGCCTCCTGCAGGAAGTAGGTTTTGAGGAATTGGGCGAAGGCACCATTGTGCGACAGCAGCTCATCGTAACTTCCAATCTCAGACACCTGGCCGTTCTTCAGCACGATCACCTGGTCCACCAGAGGCAGCCAGTGAACGCCGTGGGTCACCAGAATGCGCGTCTGTGGAGAAGACATTACACATTTATTTTTATTTTTGACCAAACAATGACATTTAAGACACATCGAGAGAATAAATCCAAAAACAAAGAGACTGCCAACGTTCCAAAATTCAGAATCAAAATAATAACAAACGTTCCAACAACTTACCTTTCTTATTTTTTTATACAGATCGAGAGAGTCGGTGTTCCTCCGAGACCACACACACACCTCAAAGCTGTGTCACCATGCTATAGCGCCTTCTTGAAAACTCATATTCATAGACACTGCTGCCTCAAAGCACACCTAAGGAGGATAGGTGTAGCAGAGTCTGCCACATGTGACTGTGGAGAGGGAGATCAGACTCCAGAACATGTTCTCCAAGCATGTCCCCTCCTCCACCAACTGCGGATCCAGACATGGCCTGACCAAACAGATCTGAGGACCAAAATGTGGGGAGCACTGGAGGACCTGGAAAGAACGTCCATGTTCATGGCATCCTCCAGATTCCGAGTCTGACACAACCGTCGTACGAAGAAGAAGAAGAAGAAGTATAAAAAGTGAGGAACATGTATAAAGAATGAGGAATAGTTGAGCTTTTGCTTTTACACGTATCCATATTACCAGAATGGGTGTCAGTGGGAGAGAGGGTTTAGAAATGTTGCCTGACTTAGAAGTCACAGAGAACAACAATCTGATATTGATCGAGAGGCTGCAAATATTCCATAATCAAGGATAAACAAGCAAGATATTTTCCTCCTGTGATTTTCTGGAATAAAATATTCCTTCTTCTTCTTCTGCGTTCATAGTCTGCAACTCCCACATTCACTTGTATTTTGCACAAAAGTCATTTTACAAAAGAATGTTTACTGGTTTTCATTTTTTTCAGTCTATCGTGTGCAAAGGTTGCTTACAAAGTGATTTCCAAACAGATTGTTCTACAAATTGAATACCTTGTGTTTGAGCAGACCGCTGCGGCCGATGACCTCCTCAAAGATGTGTTTGCCCACATGACTGTCCACAGCCGACAGTGGGTCATCGAGTAGGTACACGTCTGCATCGCTGTACACAGCACGCGCCAAACTGACACGCTGTTTCTGACCACCACTCAGGTTGATTCCCTGTGTAAATAAAGATACGTGTGTCAAGGTTTAAAAGTTTTATTGGGGATTTAGGCTCATAGGGCTTTTAAACACACAACACGGCTAAATCACACCCACAGACACACACTCACACATGCACGCACGCACACACAAACACACACACAGTGACAGTCTCACACACACACACACACATACACACATAGACAGACAGACAGACAGACAGACAGACAGACAGACAGACAGACAGACAGACAGACAGACAGACAGACAGACAGACGCACACACACACACACAAAGTGAGAGTGCACGCAGGCACAGCAAAGAGTGAACTTAACTAAACAACAAGAAGAGCAAACGCTCGATCGAGTCACTTTCGCAGTTCTGAATATTATATGAGGCATCAGATGGACAGGAAGAAATTGCTATTCACAACACAATGAGTCACGTTCACATAAAATTTGAGCCCGGTCACTTTTATAGTTTCCGAGAAAAGCCCAACGTTAAGTTGTGTGTTGCCGAACAGAAAAGGCTAGTTATCTCCCTTGTTTTTCTGATAACGTTCGTAAAAGGCTACAGATGTAAATACTTTGATGTAAAGAATAATCCTACAAAGTTTCAATCACATCCGATGAACTTTGTCAAAGATATAAAATGTCTAATTTTTCCTTTGACGCTGACCTGTGACCTTGAAAAAGGTCAAAGGTCAACGAAACCATCGTTAAAGTGTAGAGGTCATTGGAGGTCACGACTAAACAAAATATGAGCCCGATCGCTTTGATAGTTTCCGAGAAAAGTCCAACGTTAAGGTGGTGTCTACGGACGGCCGGACGGCCGGCCGGACAGACTAACACTGACCGATTACATAGAGTCACTTTTTCTCAAGTGACTCAAAAATCTATGTACTGTATTCTGTCTGCTATCAAGCACTGTAGTCACTCACGAGTTTATCAAGCTGTTTTGCAGGAGAATTAAGCTAAAACAAAACATAAAGAACAACAACAGCACAAACACTCATACCCACACACCCTTCACAAACCAGAAATGCAAAGCTTTCATGCTGTTGTGTCTATCTAGACATTTGACTTTTGTTCTTTACAACAATTCCCCTAACAAAACTTAAGCAGAACCTTATTTCTGTGTTATTTCAAGCAAAACACTAAACCTTATACATGTAATGGGCGGTTCTGGTGAGGTTATGCCCCCTCTTTCTTTCGGCTGGTAACTGGCGCCACCTCGCGGCAAGATCACACGAGAAAGGAAAAAAAACTTGCATTGGTCCCAAATAGCATATCGGTTTGGTAACAGTTCGTGTGTAAGTCGTGCATTTTATACGGTAAACAGACAATGGTCGGTTCTGGTGAGGTTATGCCCCTTCTTTCTTTCGGATGGTAACTGGCGCCACCTCGCGGCAAGATCACAGGAGTTGTCTCGTGTTATCACCCCAGAAGCGCTCATTCCGACATCAGTAAGACAAATCACTCAAGTTGTTTTGATAAAATGTTTTGCAGGAGATAACAATATTGAAAAGAACATTCCTACGCACACAAAAGAACACTCATATTCTGCAAAGGTTCACAGAGGAAGTCACATGACTCTCACCCTTTCTCCGATCTCCGTGAGGTCACCGGCGGGCAGAATGTCAAGGTCAGGTGAAAGGGCACAGGCCTCCACACACTCGTCATAGTCCCGCTGTCGCATGGATTCACCGAACAGGATGTTGTTTCGCACGGTGTCATTTTGGATCCACGCTTGTTGTGGCACATAGGCCACCGATCCCTTGAACAGAGAAGAAATCCAAAAATAGATAGAGTGTTAACGTTTCAAAATTCAAAATTGTGGGTTATTGGAACGTTTAATTATTTGATAAAACAAAACGTTACATTTTTGTCAATAATGAAACGTTCCAATAACCTACAATTCTTGTTTTTTTACTTTGGAACAGTGAAGGTTCAAAATACTGCAAAAACTTTTCCTCAAATTATTTAACTTTTTACACACGGTGCAAGGCGCAACAGAAATGTAAAACGTTTTGTGAATAAAGGAGAGTCATACTGCGAAAACAGAAGCCTTTTATAGCCAGTTTCCAGACAGTTTATCAACTCTACAGCTAGAAGCGTAACTGACATAAGAAAAAAATACATGGAGATGACCATGCAACTAAGAGCAGCATATAAGTGATGCTGATGTTGCATTTTTCTCAGACGGAAAAAAAGAGAACAAACTCAACATTCAACCCCTTGGAAGTTGGAACGTGACTTAAAATACCTCTTCTTTTTTTTTAAATACAACAAATTTGATCTATCTACACACATTAACAACAAAAAAAAGCAAATGCTTTATATGACTCCCTTTGTCATTTCCCATTACACTCACTATATACTAGAGGACACCCCCCCCCCCCCCCCCACATGGACTTCCTCCCTTTTAAGACTCCACTTTATATGAATAAAAAATATTTGCTGTTCTACCCTCTTAAATAATTGGACAAGAGAACGTTGATTTCTTACTTATTGACCCAAACTTGATCCTTATGTGACCTGACATATCAATTCCTTTAGTTATTCAATCCTGAAATGTTGAGATGACTGGACTGACCTTGACTACGACCTGACCTTGGACCTTGATCATGTCACCGATAATAGCGGAGATGACGGAAGACTTGCCAGCCCCCACCTGCCCCACTACAGCCACCAGACCCCCTGCAGGAATCTGTAGGTTGACGCTGCAATGCAACAAGCACACACACAGAATCAGGGGGGGAAACTGAAACCATTTTGTTTAGGCCTAAAAAAAAAATAGGTGTGGTTACGGTAACCCGACCTACCCTATTTTTAGGGGCCGACCCTATAACTTTTTATTACAATTGTAAAAAAAAAAACACAAAAAAACAAGAAAACGAGTGCAGAAAACGCAATGAAAGCGAAAGCGCCCGAGTCACACACTTATTTCCCTGTCAAGTAGGTTTAATTTGTACACATTAGAAAAAAAAAGTTAAAAAAAAAAAAGTGATTGCCTACCTTCCTACCCTATTTGTTGGGGCTATGTTACCATAACCACACCTATTTTTTTTTTTGGCCTTAAACCAAATACAGCGGAACCTTCCTTTAGAGAACCCCCCCCCCCCCCCAATTTAAGGCTTCCTCCATTTTAAGACCTGTATTCTCAGACTTTCTGTTCATAACCTCTGCAAATTTACCCTTCTTTTACCCTCCCCTTCTTGCAGCTGTGGACTAGAGGACCAGACCACAAACCACATCCTCCAGAGATGCCCCATCCTAGAGAGCCTGAAAAAACCAGTGTGGCCCGCTGCAGTCTCCCTCCGTCAAAACCTCGAATGGAGGGACACTTTTGACTAGGGTGTCGTTTCATTTCAGGTACAACTGTATCTGGTAAAAGGACCTCTCATAAAAAAATATTCAAGCACAATGATCTAAATGCTAGGGGAAATATAAGTGTGAACTCTTGACTTACTCTTTGAGTGTGGGTCCCAGATCAGGGTTCCACATGAACGTTCCGTTTGTGACGGTGACTGCATTTTCTGTAACACCACATCACAACATGCGTTCTCTGTTAATTGGCTGATTAGTATTCTTCTTCTTCTTCAGCGTTCCAGATTTTTCTGGTTACGTGTGAGCTTGTTTGCCCATTTGGGTTCCCCAAACTATACTCTGAGAGCATAGTCAGCTTCACTCCGCTTTCGTTGAGAAGGCATGCTGGGTATTTTCGTGTTTCCATAACCCACCAAACTCCGACATGGATTACAGGATTTTTTCTGTGCGCACTTGGTCTTGTGCTTGCGTGTACACACGAAGGGCGTTAAGTCACTAGCAGGTCTGCACATAAGTTGACCTGGGAGATCGGAAAAATCTCCACTCTTAACCCACCAGGCGGCAGCGACCGGGATTCGAACTCACGACCTCCCGATTAGGAGGTCGACGTCTTACCACCACGCCACTGCGCCAGTCGATTAGTATTCAAAAATTTTAGTAATAAATTTTCATTTGATTAATATACTTACCCAACTCACATATAGCAATTAACCCTAGTTCAGTGCTTAGCAACGCTGTATACGTCCCCTTGGTAACAAGGGAAGCCACTCTAAAAAAGAGTGACCCATCCCATAATGCCAGACTAACTTCCTGTCTGACTTCCGTTTGCCGCCATTTGCATCATTCCGAAACTCAGCCCAACTCACTACTTTTTTAGACCCAACCACACCCACAGCGGGGAGGAGGGAGGGAATAAACGATGTGAGTTGGGTAAGTATATTAATCAAATGAAAATTTATTACTAAAATTTTTGATTAAATTACATATCTTACCCAACTCACATATAGCAGATTGCTACTATAGGAGGAGGGTACCCACCACATTAAAGATGAAGAACTTGCCCTGCCGCTACCAACGAAGGCAAAGCAGAAGAGCCATCCTGGCGCAGACAGCCACATCACGGAGATACAAAATTTATGAAAATATCCTCCGAGCGCCAGTAAGCCGCTTCAAGGACCTCTGAAAGACGACCCGAACGCAGCACAGCCAAAGAAGAAGCCCAGGCTCTAGCTTCATGGGCTCTCGCCGCTGTCAAGGGCAACACTGCCCTGGAATCCCCCGACTGCTTCTGCCACCAGGCATAAGCATGACGTATCGTCGTGGAGACCCACTTCACCAAGATAACTTTTGCTATGTCTTTACCTCGGACTGTGTTGAGGGAAATAAACAGTAACCTTTGAGCTTCCGAGCGAATAGGCTAAGTCCTAACCAAGTAGCTGCTGAGTGCCCTAACCGGACAGTTACATATATCGGGATCTCCAGGAGCAAGAACATTACTCAAGGGGGGAATGCGAATAACCGGCGACGATTGACCCGGCTTTTGGTTCTTAGCTAAAAACCCAGGAATGAATTTGAGCGAATACGATCCGTCTTTCTCTAGAGAAATATCCTTAGCAAGGCCCGACAGAGCATGAACCTCACTGCCGCGCCTTGCCGAGGCAAGCAAAACCAACAGCAAAGTCTTTTTAGTCACAATCGCTAGACTAGCCGACTGAAAAGGCTCAAAAACATCAGAGGCTAGATACCTCAAAACTAAAAACAGATCCCACGCCGGGAGCTGAGCTTTACAATGAGCTGACTCAAGGGAAGCGCCCTTGATGAAGCTCGCTATAACACCGTCTAAACTGATCTTGTGCCCGATCTGTCTCAGCGTTGACGATATAGCCGATCGTCTCACATGCAGAGAGGAAGGAGAAGCCCCCTGCCCAGCCAACCAGGACAAATGGTTCGCCACCTGCATCGATCTAGGAGCTAAAGGATTAACTCCCTTCTCAGCACACCACTTCAGCCATGCTGTCCCATGTGAAGAGTAAACAGAATTTGTAGACTCCCTGTGCGCTTGTTGCACTAACTTCAAGGTTGAGTCGGAAGACCCTGCCCGACGCAAAGAGATTCGCACAGTATCCAGCCGTGAAGCTGCAGAGCTTGGGGGTCTAGATGCTGAATGCCTGACCGTGGCTGTACTAGATCGCCTCTTCTTACTGCTAGCGGAATGGGAGGCCGAACCGCCAGACGTACCAGATCCGGGTACCAGTGTTGACTTGGCCAAAGAGGGGCCACCAGGACAAGCGCTGGCCCTTCCAAGTCCACTTCTCGCCTACCTTGCCCAGCAGGCAAAAAAGGGGAAAGGCGTACGCCATCAGATTCGACCAATCCAGGCTTAACGCGACTACTGCCCATGCCTGAGGATCCGGAAACGGAGAGACGAACAAAGAGAGTCTCGAAGAGAACCTCGTTGCAAACAGATATATGCGGTTTGACCACCTGCGCCCACAGGCGCTCCAGGGACTGGTGAGCCAGGGTCCACTCGGACTGCAACACCTTGTCTCCCCTGCTAAAGGAACCTGCCAGAACATTCAGCGAGACCCTCAGGCACCTCGCTGACAGCTGGATGCGAAATGTGTCGCACCAAACCAGCCACTGACAAGCCCTGACGGACAACCTCTGCGAGCGAGTCCCGCCCTGCCGGTTTAAGTACGCAGCCACCGTCATATTGTCCGTATGAACCCTGACATGACTGTCCGTCAGCAAAGGAAGAAAAGCCTAGCCAAAAGAACAAAACTTTAAAGGCAGAGGCTTACTCTCAGGCAAAAAACCCCGCAAAGTTACATCCTCTGTATCTGAGTCCTGCCGGACCACAAAGATATCCAGTTAGAACGTAACTGCCCAGGCGAGAGAATAAAAGCAAGTTTTGTTCAAAAGAGCCTTACAATAGACATCCATGTAATTTGAATGTAAAACATAAAGAACCGAAGCCACAATCTACCAGAGCTAGGAGATCTTGATCTTACAGACAGTTTCTCCTAGCTATCAAAATCCAGATGGATGTTCATCAACCCAAGGGCGGTCCCGTAGAACGAGAAAAGAGAACCTAAGTTCTTAAGCTTGGGGTCAACCGAAGCCTACAGAAAGCACTCCGCGAGTGACACGCTGCTAGAGCGTAAGGCACAAGCTAAAGCAAAACCACCGCAGGTATAAAGTCGAGCGTTGTCCATAAAGGTAGTAGTGACAAAGAAGACTCGCTTGTGAAAACTTCCACAAGCACAAAAAGACCCCGCCAGAGGATCTAAGAACTTAACACTCAAAGATTCCCCTCAGAAGGCTCAACACCACTACCACCTGCCGCGAACAGCGACACAGCAGAAGTATGAGCCTCCCTTTGATCAACAGCATCATAACGATCATCGAAATGATGGGAACCAGTAACCCATCCCGATAAGGCAATACTTGCCAAAAATCGGAAAAGTCTTGAAAAAAAATTTCCAATCACCAGAACTCCATAACCAGATACTCCATCCACCTGTCTCCTTCCAGCTGAAAGACTGGAAGAGGAAGTGGATACAGCCTGTAAAACAGCAAAGGAACCGCAGAAACGGAACCAGAAGCCCAAGGCTGAAAAGTACCGACCACCAACCCCACAGTGTTAACAGTAGAAGGCTAACCCATCCTGTACCGGAAGACACAGCCGCAAAAGCGGAAGCGAAACCTGCCGTGGAATAGAAAACATCAGAACCAACCGGTTGCAAGAAACACACCGGAAGATCCCTTCGTACCTCGAACCATTTCAGCTGCGAGAGCCACTGCACTTGCTAACATGAAACGGAACCTAAAATCAGTGCTTTTCAGTAATGCAGGAGCACCTTCATTTGAACAGCCATCAAGCACAACCGTGCAATCCGGAAACTGACTCTCTGTTTGACTAACTGTCCAACAAAGAAACCAGCCTTACTGCTCACTTCCTGCCCCCCTGGAGGAAGCGGAAGTCAAAATTCAAGACAATTGCCAACTTCAGGGCAATGAACGACGATTCCCGGCCGCGGAAATGAACTTTAACGTTCCTCCGAACTCAGGAAGTCGTCGAACAAAGAGAGAGGTGGATGAAGTAAAAATTTTTCTCAGCCACCCCTTCCTGACAAAACCTAAATGCCGTTTCCACTGCCCACGTCACTGCGCTGGACAACTTAAACGACAAGTTAAGCTGAGTGTCATCCACCACCGTTGACACACCCTCACAAGCCTCTCCTTCCTGCTCGGTATCAAAGTCAGGAAGGTGACCCCCAGAGAGACTCGCATGGTCAACCCAAGAATCACCTAGCCCAACAACTTCCTGCCCCCAGGGCAGAAGCTTACGTTGCCCAGCCACGAAAATGCGTGCTACATTCCTCCTGCGAACGTACACCACTTTCACCAGAGAACCCGGCTACACGCGGCCATTTGCCAACTCCAGGGCAACGGACAACGATTCCCGAAAGCTGGAGAGAACATCCTGTTCCTCCGAACTTCCAGAAGTCAGAACCAGATAGAGATGGAGAAAGCTACACCTTGCTCTCAACCACCCCTTTCCGTCAAAACTCAAATGCCGTTTTCCGCCGCCCACGTCACTGCGCTGGACAACTTGAACGGCAAGTAAGCTGGGTGTCGACCATCCCTGTGGACGCATCCTCCTGTGGAAGTACCCTCGTTATCCTTTCCTTCATGCTCGCAAACGCAATCAGGAAGGTGACCCCAGGACCGCCGCTGTTCGCGGTCAATCCCAGAATCACCAACTTCCACAGTGCCTAAATGCCATTTTCGTTAGTCCAAGACACCACGCTGGACAACTAGAATGGCAAGTAAGCTGGGTGTCGTCCACCGCCATGGACGCACCCTCGTTAACCTCTCCTTCATGCTCGCAATCGCAATCAGGAAGGTGAACCCAGGAAAGCCGCCGTTCGCGGTCAAACCCAGAAACACCTAAGCTGGATTGGGTGTCATCCACAGCCGTGGAATTACCAACCTCCAACCCTCATACCTGCTCGCCATCGTAGTCAGGTGGGTACACACCAGAGAGACTAGCAAAGTCCTTGGAGTTAAACCCAACTTCCTGCCCCCAGGGCGGAAGCGAAAGCTGTACATTCTGACCATAGACTTGGGACATGGCTGACTGTACTAACACTTCCGTTCGCTCACCAAGGTTCGTACCCCACACTGACCGACCGCCATGGCGGAATTGGCCAGCACAGGTATCGGAACTTTCACCCATATAGCCAACGGCAGGGGTTACTTCCTCTTGGCGACGCGCTGCACTTTCACCGGAGAACCCAGTTACTAATGCAGCAGACATACCTTCAGAACGACGTGTGACACCAGAAGACGGAACGCTCGCCGGAACCGTAAGTCCACCATCCACATCCTGCACCGCATGCACGTCAGCCCGAGTAACCGTAGCCGAAGGCGAAGGAAGCACCTTAGCCAGAGAGGCCACCCCAGCCACGCCCCCCGGAAGGGCACGCAGCTCCGCTTTCGTCGACGCTACTTCTTCAGCCAAAGACGAAATCTGTGTACTAAGGGAGAGAAGCAAAGTGGCCACGTCCGCAGACGCAAGCCCGAGATTCACAGCAACAGGAGCCGCTTTAACCGGCTTATCAACATGAACAATCTTGTCTGCCGGTTTACCGGGCAAAATGGAAGCAGAGGGCATGTCAACAACATTTTCACAGTCAGTTTTATTTGATAAAGATTCTAACACCGGAACGACAGTCTGTCCCGACTGTTTAGCTTTACGAGGCGTTTTTCTATGTGGGGTAGACTCAGCAGCTACCGGCTTAGAAGACTGCCTCTTCTTGACGTTATCCGCCATGGCCAAAAACAACTCACAAAAAATTTTCTCAAGAAAAATGTCACAAGTCAAACAAGGCCACAAAACGCCCACAAAATCACGAAAAATCAAAACGATCTCACCTCACATAGTCGCGAAGGCAAGACAACAAGAAGAAACCAAGGAGAAAGACCCCAGTCCGGAGACCAAGTATCAAGGCTGAAGAAATCAGCCGGAGCATACAGCACTGCGACCAGCTAGCTGACCGCTGGGTTTTGGAATGATGCAAATGGCGGCAAACGGAAGTCAGACAGGAAGTTAGTCTGGCATTATGGGATGGGTCACTCTTTTTTAGAGTGGCTTCCCTTGTTACCAAGGGGACGTATACAGCGTTGCTAAGCACTGAACTAGGGTTAATTGCTATATGTGAGTTGGGTAAGATATGTAATTTAATCATCCTTTATGAACACTGCAGGTAGACCAAGACAAAAGATAAGTTTATCTTTCACCATGTTTGTAACAGCTGCAAAGGCCGACAGTTCACTTCAGCAGAAAAGGTAACGAATATGCTTAGATCAATATTTGGAACAAAATGTTTTCATTTACAGGTTCAAAACAAAATTTGCCCAAGAGACAGAGAAAAGGTGCCTAAATCCCTCAAGTCTGTAAAAATTGTTGGCACTTCTAATTCTGGCACTACTTTTTGTTTGTACAGTACATACAAAATTCAAACAAAAGTACAATTATCCCAATCTAGAAACTTCCTTTCCAACTAATGATACAAAAACAGATCGACTGCTAACGTTCCAAAATTAACATTCTTTACTTTATTTGGTGTTTAATGTCGTTTTCAACCGTTCTTCTTCTTCTTCTTCTGCGTTCGTGGGCTGAAACTCCCACGTACACTCGTGTTTTTTGCACGAGTGGAATTTTACGTGTATGACCGTTTTTTTACCCCGCCATTTAGGCAGCCATACGCCATTTTCGGAGGAAGCATGCTGGATATTTTCGTGTTTCTATAACCCACCGAACTCTGACATGGATTACAGGATCTTTTTCGTGCGCACTTGGTCTTGTGCTTGCGTGTACACACGAGGGTGTTCGGACACCGAGGAGAGTCTGCACACAAAGTTGACTCT
Organism: Littorina saxatilis; assembly: GCF_037325665.1. Lineage (NCBI taxonomy): Eukaryota > Metazoa > Mollusca > Gastropoda > Littorinimorpha > Littorinidae > Littorina > Littorina saxatilis. The sequence goes on from NC_090247.1 coordinate 69,054,782, forward strand.
GAGAAATAAATCTCTCGCCGAACGTGGGGTCGAACTCACGCTGACAGCGGCCAACTGAATACAAATCCAGCGCGCTACCGACTGAGCTACATCCCCGCCCGTTTTCAACCGTTCAAGGTTATATCGCGACGGAAATTAACATTTGTTTTGTCAAAATTTAAACGTTCCAATAACCTACAATTCTTGTTTGATTCTAACCTTTCTAACTGGCCTATCAAACACAGTCAAGCACAAATAACCAGACTCATTTATATTTTCTAATCCTACCTGACTGCAGGTCGCGCACAATGCTGTCAGGGTCAAGGTCATCGTGACTGAGGTAGCGGTTGAGTCGTCGGATGGAGATGACGGACTTGATGACCTCAGTCATGATCATGGGGGCGAAGTTGATGGCGAAGCGCAGGATGTTGAAGAGCGAGATGGCTACGAAGGCGGTCTCTGGTTTCAGGTAGTGGTCCTCCACTGTGTAGATGTAGGTCAGAAAGGTCACCAGGGACACCTGGGAAAAAGATACAGACGCAGATAGAGTGTGTTTTTATGTGATGTTTTCGTACACGAGCCAAAAGAAAAATGCACTCAGATAATAAAGTTTTATTGAATTGAATTGAATTGAATTGAATTGAATTGAATCTCTCATAACTTTTCTTCTTCTTCTTCGTTCATTGGCTGATACTCCCACATTCACATTATGTTTTTGCACGAGTGGATTTTTACGAGTATGACCGTTTTTACCATTCGCCATTTAAACACCTGTAAAATACTGAACATTTTCTGTACACGCCACCAAGCAAGAGGACTGACCGCATAAGGAGCCACGGTCCAGGAGAACGTCATGAGGGCGCTCCACACGGAGTATCGCCACAGGGTGTCCAGCTCCTGGTCTCTCACATCGCTGATCTGCTTGGAGAACGATGGTTCCCACGCATACAGCTTTAAAATCTGCACAGGCAAAACAACAAAGCCAAATTTGAGAGGCAGAGTGTGGAGTGGAGGTTATTTTAACCTTCACACTTTGGACAACACAGTCCCGACGATGTGGGTCGTGCACGACCCAATCTTTAGAAGAAGGATTCAACGTAAAAAGTGTGGGTCATACACAACCCATGCAATCTGATTTGGGTTAAGCTATTTACTGCCTCTTTGCAGAGTATGGGTCGTATACGACCCAGGCCATCAAAATGCGGATAAACATTGTAAAATCATTCTTTAATTCCATATGGGTCACCCATGACCCACATCATCCGACCGGCACGGTTGGCCTAGTGGTAAGGCGTCCACCCCGTGATCGGGAGGTCGTGGGTCATACCTATGACTTTAAAATTGGCAATCTGGTGGCTGCTCCGCCTGGCGTCTGGCATTATGGGGTTAGTGCTAGGACTGGTTAGTCCGGTGTCAGAATAATGTGACTAGGTGAGACATGAAGCCTGTGCTGCGACTTCTGTCTTGTGTGTGGGGCACGTTATATGTCAAAGCAGCACCGCCCTGATATGGCCCTTCATGGTCGGCTGGGCGTTAAGCAAACAAACAAACAAACACATCATCCGGACTCAAATTACGTCATTGTTTATTTGTTTGTTTACAAAGATATAGTCCTTCAAAAATGTGACAATGGAAGTGTCCTATCGTGTTTGAGGATTACATGAAGTTTCAATCCAAAATTCTCCATAGTTTCAGAGATACAGACAATTTTGTGAGGCTCTGGGTTGTCCACGGCCCAGGAAGCACAGCGAGCTTAGCTTCCAGGCTAGCGGCATCTCAAACTTGGTGTCCAGACGACCATCATTCTGTGTACTACACAAATTACTTTTAATTTCAAGTTGAACAACTTTCAGAGAGGGGGTTCCACTGTAACTACAAACTGACCTTCATGCCGTTGAGCACTTCATTGATGAGTTTCATGCGCTTGTCTTTCTGCGTCATGAGCCGCGTCATGAAGCCGGAGAGCTTGCTCATCACCAGGCCGTTGACAGGAATCAGCAAGAGCAGCAGCCCCAGCCCCGCGAACATGGACGGCCCGAGGGTGGTGTAGAGAAGGTAGAGCGATACACAGATCTGCAGCGGGCTCGACCACACCGCATACAGGTATCCCATCAAGCCCTCGATGTGCTCGGCGTCCACCGACATCAGGTTGACCACCTCGCCTACTGTCGACTCCTTGCGAGCCTGGTTGTTCATCGTCAGCGCCTGGTATAACGTTAAGCAGATCAAGCAACAGAGTGAAAGGGATTACATACTTCTGCTTTTCTGATACAGTGGAATCCTCCTTTTAAGACACCCCCCCTCCCCCCCCAATTTAAGACTCCCTCCTTTTTAAGACCTTGTTTCCTCAGACTTTTTTTTCATAACCTCTGTCAAATTACATCCATTTTAAGACTCCCTTCGAATGTGGACTGGGTGGCCGAGTGGTAACGCACTTGCGCTCAGAAGTGAGAGGTTGCGAGTTTGACCCTGGGTCAGGGCGTTAGCAATTTTCTCCCCCCTTTCCTAACCTAGGTGGTGGGTTCAAGTGCTAGTCTTTCGGATGAGATGAAAAACCGAGGTCCCTTCGTGTACACTACATTGGGGTGTGCACGTTAAAGATCCCACGATTGACAAAGGGGTCTTTCCTGGCAAAATTGTATAGGCATAGATAAAAATGTCCACCAAAATACCCGTGTGACTTGGAATAATAGGCCGTGAAAAGTAGGATATGCGCCGAAATGGCTGCGAACTGTTGGCCGATGTGAATGCGTGATGTATTGTGTAAAATAATTCCATCTCACACGGCATAAATAAATCCCTGCGCCTTGAATATGTGCGCGATATAAATTGCATAAAAAAAAAAATTTAAAAAAATTTAAAAAATCCCTGCGCTTAGAACTGTACCCACGGAATACGCGCGATATAAGCCTCATATTAGAATACAAATACCCAATTTTTCCAAGCTCTCTCCAGTCCACAGAGCTGGAAATGAGTACCTGACTCTATTCAGGGCCGGGGAAGGAGAAGGCAGCGAGGGAGAGGACCTAGATGGTCAACACCCTCATAAAGCTGGCTCTAGAAAAGTTAAGACCTCTAAAATCTCGCTCCGCAACGATCAAATATTGGAATAGCTTTACCTTAAAGCCTGTCCTTAACTGGGCAAGGTCGGCTGCGCAAAGTATACTTGGTGAATCTGGTTCACACGAGGCTTTAGCACTGAGTATACTTGGTGAATCTGGTCCACACGAGGCTTTAGCACTGAGTATACTTGGTGAATCTGGTCCACACGAGGCTTTAGCACTGAGTATTTGGTCAAAAGACTTGGGGCTCAACTAAGGACAACCTTCACCCTCAAACTCTCACCTTTCTGAAAACAGCGGAGATGAGACTGGTGCGGATGCGGAGACCGAGACAGGTGGACTGGTGCCACAGCTTGTGGAAGAAGATGGACTGTAGCTGCATGGACAGGAAGAGAGCCGCGGCAAACAGGTAACCCTTCCACACTGGTGATGTCTTGTCCTCGATGAACTTCACCAGCTGTCTGTCATCCAGAAATTGTAAAACCATAAAGCAAGTATGAATTGTGACACCCCTTTTAAGGGTAAATGTATTTTACAAGACAGATATCGCTTCCACACTGGTGATGTCTTGTCCTCGATGAACTTCACCAGCTGTCTGTCGTCAAGAAATCATAAATCGTAAAGCAAGTATGAATTGACACCCCTTTTAAGGGTAAATGTATTTTACAAGGGTAAATGTATTTTACAAGACAGATATCGCTTCCACACTGGTGATGTCTTGTCCTCGATGAACTTCACCAGCTGTCTGTCATCAAGAAATCGTAAAACCATAAAGCAAGTACGAATTGACACCCCTTTTAAGGGTAAATGTATTTTACAAGACAGATATCGCTTCCACACTGGTGATGTCTTGTCCTCGATGAACTTCACCAGCTGTCTGTCACCAAGAAATCGTAAAACCATAAAGCAAGTATGATTTGATACACAGTGGACCCCCCCCTCCCCACTCGTTAAGGGTACATGTATTTTACAAGGCAGGGCCGGACCAAATGAGTTGTAAGGGGGGGGGGGGTTCCTCCTTTTTTGGGGGGGCAAATCAGCGAAGTGGCGAAGCCACAAGCGCGCGCCTGCAAAGCAGGCGCGCGAACTAGGGGGGTCCGGGGGCATGCTCCCCCGGAAAATTTTTTAAAAACGGTTAAAATCTGTGCAATCTGGTGCATTCTGGGCCTTGTTTTGAGGGTTTAAGAGCAGCATTGTTTTGGTGCTAAAACTAGTAAAAAAAAAAAACCCACTCAAAGCAAGGTACATGCTTTTTCCAGGGGTGGGGTTCCGGAACCCCTGGAACCCCCCCCTGGGTCCGGCCCTGCAAGGCAAACAGGAATATATCCCTTCCACACTGGCGAAGTCTTGTCCTCAACTAACTTCACCAGCTGTCTGTTATCAAGAAATCGTAAATCGTAAAGTAAGCCTTAAGTGATACAGGTTTTTACAGAGCAACACAGTAACCCTTCAATGATGAGCAGGTGTCCTTTCCACACTGGTAACGTCTTGTCCTTAATGAACTTCACAAGCTGTCTTGTGTTAGGTAGTGGTGGTGGTGGTGGTGGGGAGGGGTGGGGGGGTTGAGTGGGACTTTGATGTGTGATTCCTGATTTCCAAATGTTCAACATTTTCTTTAGCTGCATTATTTTAGTTATTCATGAGTGGGTGGGTGGAGGGGATGGGCTAGTTCTAACTATGCATTAGATTATAAAATTGTATTCTGTGTAGACCCTTCCACCAGCATCTTAGACCACTCTTTGTACATTTTCTTTTAATAGATGATTGTCATTTGTTTTACCTCATGTCTGCCCTGCGTGTGATGGTGTGATCGTGACTGCTGTAGTGTGGGCGCGTGTGTGTTGGTGTGTATGTCAATGTATGTGTGGGCGTGTGTGTGTGTGTGTCAGTGTGTGTGTGGGCGTGATTTTACCAACACTACGCGAAATTCCTTGTGCTTTAAATGTTTTTTAATGTCACTTGGCTCAATAAATACTGTATTCTGTATTCTGTCTGTCATAAAAAAATCGTAAAGCAAGTATGAATTGACACAGTGGAACCCCTCTTTAAGGGTCTTACATGAGGGTTCCACTGGACTTGTCCATGTATTTTCCAAGGCGAACGGGTAAACCTGAGTTTCAACAGTTTCGCATTTAAAATATTAAAAGATAGAATAAGTACACGACAGACAATTTATGTATCGATCGAATTCCTTTCAGGTACTGACTTTGTTGTTGTTTTGACGATTGAACGAGCACACACACATGCAATCAAACACATAAGCTTCATATTTGGGCGTTTCAGGTTGACCGAAACTTCAAAGGAACTACAAAACACATGTCATGTACTGACTTTGTTGTTGATTTGACGATTGAACGAGCACACACACATGCAATCAAACACATGACGTGTGTTATGTAGTTCCTTTGAAGTTTCGGTCAACCTGAAACGCCCAAATATGAAGTTTTGTAGGCCTCTGACGTCACATGGCAGAAGGGAAATCCAATGTCCAATTGATACATAAAGAGATACAGGTACACACACACACAAAACCATGCCACACACACACACAAAACCATGCCACACACACACACACACACAAAACCATGCCACACACACACACAAAACCATGCCACACACACACACACACACAAAACCATGCCACACCCACAAAACCATCACACACACACACACACACACACAAAACCACCACGCCACACACACACAAAACCACCACACACACAAAACCACCACACACACACACACACACAAAACAATCCCACCCACACACACACACACACAAAACCATCCCACCCACACACATACACAAAACCATCCCACCCACACACATACACAAAACCATCCCACCCACACACATACACAAAACCACCACACACACACACACACAAAACCACCACACACACACACACACAAAACCATCCCACCCACACACATACACAAAACCATCCCACCCACACACATACACAAAACCACCACACACAAAACCATCCCACCCACACACATACACAAAACCACCACACACACACACACACAAAACCACCACACACACACACACACAAAACCATCCCACCCACACACATACACAAAACCACCACATACACAAAACCACCACATACACAAAACCACCACATACACAAAACCACCACACACACAAAACCACCACACACACAAAACCACCATACACAAAACCATCCCACCCACACACATACACAAAACCATCCCACCCACACACACACACAAAACCACCACATACACAAAACCACCACACACACAAAACCACCACACACAAAACCATCCCACCCACACACATACACAAAACCACCCCCTCCCACACAAACACACAACAAACCAGTCAACTCCACACAACAATTTTATCAGCAACTCACCCCAGCACCAGAGGGTTTGTCAAGATGAGAACATCGTAAAACAGTTTCCAGATCTGAGCCGCAAGCACCTCCAAACCAAAAGTCTTGACTAGAATCTTCATCAAGGACGGCTGTGGGCGTGGAGGTTTTTGCTGCGTGGAGTCCCCCTTGTTCTTCTCGTTGCCCGACACGATGAGAGGTGTGGTTTCATCAGGATCAGGAACGGAGCTGCTGTTCTGGTAGAAAGACGATCGCCTCTGTTGCTTGTACAGTTTGATCTTCAACCTGAAAAAAAAGATGGCATGATCAATTCTGTGATTTTGTGTGTTTTGTTGTTGCCTGATTTGGAATGAAGAAAGCAAATGTCAACTTAATATGTCTGGAATGTCCAGAACTCAGTTGCTCATCCCTGGGCACCAAGCTCTGGGGACTCGCTGCCGATCTACAGAAGACTGCCGACTTCCTGGCAGCCACCGAACTGAGGATTTAACGGCCATAACATCGAATGCAGAAGAAGTTGCTCATCGATAATTGCCCCTGTTGCTTGTAGAGTTCGATCTTCACCCTGACAAAGATGGCATGGTGCATACTGTGGTTTTTGTTTTATTTGTTGGTGTTTTTGTTTTTGTCTGATTTGGAACTGAAGAAACCATGTCAATTATATAGGCCTGGGGTGTCCAGAACTAAACTGCTGATCTGGCCTGAGGTGCATGAACCCAAAGTGGGTGCCACCCAAACGGGAGAGATCAAACCGCGGGTTCTGATTGGTTGAAATCACAACACATCTCGGTTTCAACCAACCCAACACTGCGGGTGGTTCCTGTTTGGGTGGTAACTTTGTGGTGAACCTCAGCCATGCTATCTGAGAAACAAAGGGATGTAAGCGCTCTAAACGCATATGACATGTGTAAGAAGAGTAAGTGAGAGTTCTGCAGAACCTTCTTCTTCTTCCTCTGCGTTCGTGGGCTGAAACTCCCACGTACACTCGTGTTTTAGCACGAGTGGAATTTTACGTGTATGACCGTTTTTACCCAGCCATTTAGGCAGCCATACGCCGCTTTCGGAGGAAGCATGCTGGGTATTTTCGTGTTTCTATAACCCACCGAACTCTGACATGGATTACATGATCTTTTCCGTGCGCACTTGGTCTTGTGCTTGCATGTACACACGAAGGGGGATAAGCCACTAGCAGGTCCGCACATAAGTTGACCTGGGAAATTGAAAAAATCTCCACACTTAACCCACCAGGCGGCCGCGGCCGGGATTCGAACCCTCGACCTTCCGATTAGGTGGCTGACGTCTTACCGACCCACCACAGCGCCCGTCTGCCGAACCAATCTCTCAGCACACGAGAGAATAACAAGCATTACAATGAACAAGTGACTTTCATCCTCCGATCTGGTGGAAGGACAATCGCCCCTGTTGCTTGTAGAGTTTGATCTTCACCCTTACACTAACAAATTTGAATCACCTACGCTGTTCATTTTAATTTATTCTGTACCAAGACAACTACAACTTGAGAATGAAAGTCGCTTGTTCATTTCAATGCTTGTTATTCTCTCGGGTGCCAGGAGACTGGTTCCGTATAGCTCTCGCTTACTCCATTACACGTGTTGTATGCATTTAGAGCGATTACTCCCCTTTGTTTATCAGAACCACGCCAACCACATGCTTGATACAGCTAGGATGTGTTGGGTCGACCTAAGACAGCCTGACTGGACAAGGATTCTAAAGCTAGGATTCCATTCTTACGGCTGCGGTGCGGCTCCGGCGACGGCAGCGGCAATTTGAAAAACATTGATGAAAGAAGGGATGACCCCATTCACACGGGTGCGGTACGGCGACGGCGACGGCCCGGCGTGCGTGCGTTTTTTCAAGAAAGCTCCATGTAGCTTTCTGGACTGCCGTCGCCGGACGCCGTCTGGTATTTTGTATGAGACGAGACCAATGTGGAGCCATGGCGGCATTGGCGGCAAGAGAACATATCCGGACGACGTCGCCGTTATATACGGTTCACGACGATGCGTTTTTCTCGCCAGAGCCGGATGCCGTTGCCGTCGCCGGAGCCGCACCGCAGCCGTAAGAATGGAATCCTAGCTTTAGAGTTTAGAGACTGGTCCAGGGACATGTTTGGATCATCCCAAGGCTGTACAGTGGAACCTCCCTTGACCTTCACAAATCGGAGAAAACCAGGTCTTAAAAAGGGGCAAGTCTTAAAATGGAGGTAAATTTACAGAGCTTATGAACAGATAATCTGAAAAAAACAGGTCTTAAAATGGAGGTAAATTTACAGAGCTTATGAACAGATAATCTGAAAAAACAGGTCTTAAAATGGAGGTAAATTTACAGAGCTTATGAACAGATAATCTGAAAAAAACAGGTCTTAAAATGGAGGTAAATTTACAGAGCTTATGAACAGATAATCTGAAAAAAACAGGTCTTAAAATGGAGGTAAATTTACAGAGCTTATGAACAGATAATCTGAAAAAACAGGTCTTAAAATGGAGGTAAATTTACAGAGCTTATGAACAGATAATCTGAAAAAAACAGGTCTTAAAATGGAGGTAAATTTACAGAGCTTATGAACAGATAATCTGAAAAAAACAGGTCTTAAAATGGAGGTAAATTTACAGAGCTTATGAACAGATAATCTGAAAAAAACAGGTCTTAAAATGGAGGTAAATTTACAGAGCTTATGAACAGATAATCTGAGAAAACCAGGTCTTAAAAAGGGGCAAGTCTTAAAGGTGGTTGTCTACATGTTTGCTTTTTTTCAATAATCTTATGGTTAGATTTCGCTAAAAAGTTATGTCAGATGATGAATGAACCATGGGGAAAAAAGTTATAGAAAAAAAAATATATGTACATTTTTTTTTTGGGGGGGGTAGCGTGACTCACGCTTCCAATATTTTGTTTTCTGTTTGCTGAGAACATGTGCTTTGCCTAAAAATACTGACTAATCAAATTCATGTCACTATGCTTATAGTCACGCCCAGTTTCGGTTTTGGTTTGATGTTCGGATTACTTTCATAACGTTTCTGTAACTTTGCATGTTTAAAAGGTAGGAGTTCCTGCACAGTTCTTTGCAAAATGAAGCAGACATCTGGCGAATGACCTTTATCTATTCAAAATAAAGTAATGACCTGAAATAGAAACAAAAAACCATGGCTTCAGCCGTTAGCGTGCCGAAGTGATCTTGTACACGGACAGGATTTCAGCACGTGTTTGTGTCCGTATCGCTTACTCACTCGACTGGAGATATAAGTCAGAGTAAACCAAACCCGTGATAATTTTGGGAAAAGTCGTTATAAGTCCACGTATGGACGGTCATATGTCGTATTAGAGAGGGGGACGTAATATGGAGGGGAGAAATACCAAGACAAAGAAGGAGAAAAAATCCGTCAGAGAAAATTCGGTCGTAATATTGCGGGACCCGTAAAAGAGAGGGGTCGTAAAGGGAGGGGTCGTAAAGGGAGGGGTCGTAAAGGGAGGGGTCGTAAAGGGAGGTACCACTGTATCACCAAAATGTTCCCACAGAAAAGTTAAGTTCATTGTCAGAGGATTTCATTGTAGAATGAAAGAGAAACTCACTTTGCCCTGGCCTTGCTGATTTCCTTGGTCCAGTTGGCGAGAAAGCGGGGCACTACGTTGCAAGCCTTCTCCCTGGGGTTCAAGTCCGCCATCACTTCTTCTGTGAGAGGAGTCTTGTAGCCTTGCATCAGCAACCTGCGTCCGAAAGTGTGAATGAGAGTTGTGCTTGCGTGCATTTGTGCATACGTTATAAGCGTAGGCTGTGTGTGTGTGTGTGTGTGTGTGTGTGTGTGTGTGTGTGTGTGTGTGTGTGTGTGTGTGTGTGTGTGTGTGTGTGTGTGTGTGTGTGTGTGTGTGTGTGTGTGTGTGTGTGTGTGTGTGCATCTGGATTTCCTGTGTATTTGTGTGCATACACTAAAAGCACTGGCTCATATTATCTATATATATATACGACTTGTGTCTGTGTGTGTCTGTGTGTGTGTGTGTTTGTTCGCCATGCACGGCCAAAGTTCTCGATGGATCTGCTTCAAATTTGGTGTCCATATTCAGATACACCCTGCACAAAATCTGGTCGATGAGATATTTCAACACGTGCTCTCAGCGCGCAGCGCTGAACCGATTTTGGTTCGACCTGAGCTACCCGGGCCCCCATACCGACACACCAAAGCCAAAGTTCTCGGTGGATCTTTTTCAAATTTGGACACCGTATTCAGCTACACCCCGGACACAATATCATCGATGAGATATTTCAACACGTGCTCTCAGCGCGCAGCGCTGAACCGATTTTGGTTTTTGTGTTCATTTCACCATAACAAGTAACTCTTCCTTATCTTCTCCAGTGTTTTGCGTTTATCTCCCTTCCTTCGTGTGGCTTCAATCCATATTCCCGTTTCTAAGTTACTATTTTTAGAATGTCACTGCGCTGTCCAGAACGCTTCCCTTGCACCCGTAAGTTGTTCTTACTGTCAAAGTGAAAAGGTCGAATCAATTTATAGCCACGCGAAAAATACACTCTCACCTATCTCTATATATTTATAGATATAGATATACATATATATATATACGGCTTCTGTGTGTGTGTGTGTGTTTGTGTGTGTGTGTGGGCAAAAACCTGTGTATTGTAGAGTTCTGTTTGTGATTTGGTCTAGCGGCTTTTGTCTGTCTGTATGTTCTGGCATTTGAGAAGCCACAACGGATAATATAGGGCTAAGAAATAAGCTCTAAAATTCTCAATCCCGTTTGACAGGACTTCGCCTGCAAAGGTGATTGTGATGAACCGCCACGCTGTCTGTCTCTGTCTTGCGATTCACCGCGATTATCTCCCTTCCTCCGTGTGGCAATGCCGGGTCCCAGGCGCAGCCTGGTATTCGGCTCTACTTCTTCCCGGTGAAGCCGGTACCCGGCGAAGCGGGTAATCATCTAGTTAAATATATGTCTGCATGCATTCAAATGTAAATAATCAGCATATATACCTGCATGTATAGACTCAAGACTCAACATTTTTTTGTCTGAATAAAAACAAGGAAAATTACTATGCTGTGTCGGGCCGTTACACATATAAAATAAATCACATTTACTAAGAATTGCCCGAAAAAAACACCAAAACATATCACATTTACTAAGAATTGAGAGTAATTGCACTAAAAAACATTAGTGTACGTCTGCCCATATGTTTCATATGCTGGGAATGTTTATGCTTGTCATTTTTACCCTTCACTGCCAATACATGATCGGAAGAAAAAGGAAGAGGAAAAAACAAGGATGGCCAAATCTCAAAAATTTAAACTCGTGAGCCGGGCGAGTAACTAAAAGAAAGTCACTAGCCCGCCAGAAATTACGCTGGCCCAGTACATACCACAGTTGCTGCATCTGCAGTGTTTATAACCCTTTGAAACTAGATAGTTCAACCAGAATTATTGCATTTGACCAGAAATTTCACTAGCCAGCTGGGCGAGTTGCCAGGCGGTTTCTACTAGCCCGGAGGAATTTTTACTCGCCCCTGGCGACCGGGCACACGATTTGGCCATCCCTAAAAAGACCAACCCATAACTTACCCATTGGCCCACCAGAAGGTCAGTTTTGACAGGACCGATGCCTCAGTCTCTGGACAGGGGGGCTGTGTAAAGAAAACACATATCAACTCAACTACTAAATATCGTCGTTGTCCTGGAATTTTGGCGCAACTCAATACTTCGTGAGGGTGAGAGGCAGAGAGAGAGAAGGTTGGAAGACTGGCAGGTGGAGAGGGGGAGAGAGAGGGGGAGGGGGAGGGAGACATGTGTAAACTTTGTTTACCTTCACAGGTTGGTAGGGTCTGTTGGGTTTCTCAGCCAAGCAGTGCATCACAAACAGCGCTAGGATGAAGGCATACTGGAGGTAGAACAGGCTGAACTTCAGCACACTGCTATCATACTCCTGTAACACACGTACAGGGGATGAAAAGAAAAGAGAAAAAAAATCAAGATACCTTCCATCAAAACTAAATTCCAGTGAATGAATATAAAAACAAAAACTATCATGCTGATAACATACAGTATATACTATTCACATAAAAGTGTAGACTGATGATGATAGTACAGTGGAAGGACCTTTTAAGACCTCCACAAATCTGAGACTATCAGCTCTTAACCCTTTCACTGCCAGATGTAATAACACAAAATCGGGTCACCAGTTTTATTTAGTCATGAGAATGAGGTATCCTACTAAGCCATTGGCTAGTATTTGTGTGTCAGCAGTGACGCAGCATTTCTGGAAAATTCCTGAACGGAGAAGACGCTGCGGATGCACAGGCACATGACGGGTATACCCGTCTTAAGGCAGTGAAGGGGTTAAAGGTGGTCGTCTACATTTTTGCTTTTTTTCAATAATCTTATGGTTAGATTTCGCTAAAAAGTTATGTCAGATGATGAATGAACCATGGGGAAAAAAAGTTATAGAAAAAAAAATATATGTAAAAAAAGATTTTATTTTTGGGTAGCGTGACTCACGCTTCCAATATTTTGTTTTCTGTTTGCTGAGAACATGTGCTTTGCCTAAAAATACTGACCAATCAAATTCATGTCACTATGCTTATAGCCACGTCCAAACAAGTGCAGCAACAAGTTTGACACTGGAGCGCTGTCCACGCTTTTTTTTAAACGCACGAAATGCACGGGATTTGAGAGGAGTTTTGCGCTTGGCATTTTCCAAATAAGGATATCCTACTGTGAGTACTACGCTGGAATACTACAATGAATTTTCAAACGGCTACACTGGCTTCGTCTTTCCTGATCGAAAGGGGGTGTATTGTTAATATTTGTAGATAATAGACTCTGCATTTTAATGGTCAAATGGCGATTTCGGTATAAAAATGTAGATAAGGACCTTTAAGAAGGAAGAAGCCTTAAAATGGAGGTAAAGTTACAGTTTATGAACAGAAAATCTGTTAAAAGGTGGGGAATCCTTAAATTGTGGGGTTGTAAAAGGGGGGGGGGGGGGGGATGCACTGCACTGATCTCAATTAAGCGTTGTAAAACGTCTGCATGCCTTTAGAGAAAAGGGACAGTATGTCTGTATGAGTCAGGGAGAATGAGAAAAGGAAGTATCATACAGGAAACAAAACAAATTATCGGTTGCCAAGGTGCTTCTTCTTCTTCTATGAATGCAGAGAAAAAAGGTCTACCTTTCTATGTGCAGGTATCACCAGAAGAGATGAACAGATATAAAAACCTGCTTTCCATTACAAAGGTTTGGAAATACATGTACAATCTTCTTCTTCTTCTTCTTCGTTCATGGGCGTAGACTCCCACGTTCACTCATGTTTTTAGCATGAGTGGAATTTTACGTGTATGACCGTTTTTACCCCGCCGTTCGGGCAGAATACGCCGATTTTGGGGGAGGCATGCTGGGTATTTTCATGTTTTTATAACCCACCGAACTCTGACATGGATTACAGGATCTTTTCCGTACGCACTTGGTCTTGTGCTTGCGTGTACACACGAAGGGGGTTAAGTCACTAGCAGGTCTGCACATCAGTTGACCTGGGAGATCGGAAAAATCTCCACTCTTAACCCACCAGGTGGCAGCGACTGGGATTAGAACTCACGACCTCCCGATTAGGAGGCCGACGTCTTACCACAGCGCCACTGTGCCTGTCTGGAGATACAATCAACCACCGACCATGGTGACCACCTCTCCATAACAGCCACCACAAAGCATCCCTGACAAGTTTATTTAAGTTTTTTAAAATATAATCCACCTTTCGATAAAGAACTCAAGTTCAGAGCAAAAGTCTCAGGGCTTATAGGTAGCGCCATACTGTATGGCAGCTCGATTTCCCCAGTGAGAAAGCACTCCAAATTTCCAAGAGGGTAACCTCACAGGACTTTATAAAATCTTATCCTGATCCTATAGCATCGTCTCAAAACGAAAGTGATAAGAGTTGTCCGTCCCTGCCATAGCTCGCGGCGCTGTCGGCGGGTAGTTCCGGTTGTTTGTTTACGTCCAAAATGGCTGAACGAGAGAAGAAGATAAGTGGTGGAGGGAAACGTTATTGTGTCTGCTGTTCAAACTACGTGGGGAAAGAAGTTGAAGGGCGGATTGTCATGCGGTTCCATTTTGCAAACACAAACCGGAACTACCTGCAGTTCCAGGGGCGCAATTCTGTCCGACTATCGCGTTAGTTACGAGACAGTGGTATAGCAACTACCGGTCTATAACAAGCACTTTTGGGCGGTCCCTTGGGGGGGTCGTTACAGACAGGTTCCACTGTGTGAGCTAACGTTAACATTATAAACACCTGTCAGATAGCAGACTTGTGTGAGCTAACGTTAACATTATAAACACCTGTCAGATAGCAGACTTGTGTGACATGCACAACTGTCAATTGCAGGCAAATTGACAAAAGAAACGTACAGTGGAACCCCCCTTTTAAGACCCCCCCCCCCCAAATGTAAGACCTCCGCCCTTTTAATACCCTGTTTTCACAAACTGTCTGTTGATAACCTGTGTAAAGTTACCCCCATTTCAAGGACCCCTCCCTTTTAATACCCCGTTTTCACAAACTTTCTGTTGATAACCTGTGTAAAGTTACCCCCCATTTCAAGGCCCCCTCCCTTTTAATACCCTTTTTTCACAAACTTTCTGTTGATAACCTGTGTAAAGTTACCCCCCATTTCAAGGCCCCCTCCCTTTTAATACCCTTTTTTCACAAACTTTCTGTTGATAACCTGTGTAAAGTTACCCCCACTTCAAGGCCCCCTCCCTTTTTAGACCTGATTTTCTAAGCGTTTTGGAGGTCTTAACATGGGGACTTATTCATTTATTTATTTATTTATTTATGTATTTATTTATTAAGGAGATTTCTATGGCGCATAACTAAAAGCACTATGCGCTTTACAATATCACAAAGTATAAGCACACGCAAACATACTCTGATTAAATAGAACTTAGCTTAGCAAGACATACTAAGAACACTAAACATTTGAGTTCATACAAAAATAGAGAATTAAATTAAACACTGGACAAGCGATTTAAATAAGCTGAAGGCCTACACCAACTGCAATGGGCTATTTCAAATACAAAAGTTTAGTTAACTATAAAAGGCAGTGCATAAAACTCCATAATCCTAAGAGGGTCGAACAAATAAGAAACATAAGACTATTTTACTATAATTACTTCATAAAAATAATAAACATGGAATACAAAGCTGTAATTGTTCACAACAAATTTAAAAAGATTTTCATGCCATATTGCACAACACATTTTGACACACACCCAATCTCATACAAGCGCACATACACACACACACACACACACACACACATACACGCGTGCACTCACACACACGCGTGCACTCACACACACACACACACACACACACACACAGTAAATTCAATAAATATTTAAATACATAAAAAGAATTAAGTAAGCCTTTAAAACATATTTTACAAACAACAGTAGTACGTATATATAGTGTTATGACTGTAATGACAAAGAGACCAACCTTCAGTTCTATTACAGAGTAGAATGGCACAATCTGTGCCACCGTCAGCACCAGCCAAAACAAGAACTGTACGTTGGATGCTATGAAGCCTTTCTGTCGCTCTACCGCTGTCAGCAAAAAAGTCAGTAACTGTGGAAAAGAGTACAAAATATAACACTTAGAAGCGACTACTGACTTAAGCTATCTTTCCCAAAAGCTGCAGAATAATACTCTTCTGACGGGTACAAACATAAAATACAAAATGATATTCTTCTGCGTTTCTTCTTCTGCGTTTGTGGGCTGAAACTCCCACGTACACTCGTGTTTTTTGCACGAGTGGAATTTTACGTGTATGACCGTTTTTTACCCCGCCATTTAGGCAGCCATACGCCGTTTTCGGAGGAAACAAAATGATATCACTTAGTTGTAATCTAAAAGAAAATTCCATTATCCAAATTATTAGAACAAGTCACGCTGACAGACTAAGACAGAATAGTGAAGACAAAGGCTGAAGTGATCAGGGCTGAGAGACAGAATGGGGGGGGGGGGGGGGGGGGGAGGAGAGAGAGAGACAGAGAGAGAGAGCAAGAGAGAGAGAGAGAGAGCAAGAGAGAGAGAGAGAGAGAGACAGAGACAGAGAGACAGAGAGACAGAGACAGACAGAGACATTGACAGAGAGACAGACAGAGAGATCCACGAAGACACAGAGAGAGAGAGAGAGAGAGAGAGAGAGAGAGAGAGAGAGAGAGAGAGAGAGAGAGAGAGAGAGAGAGAGAGAGAGAGAGAGAGAGAGAGAGAGAGAGAGAGAGAGAGAGAGAAGGAGGAGGAGAACGAAGGTGTGGACAAATTGAAACTAGCCTCAGAAACGTGCACAAGCACACTACTTCTCAAACTATCCAACACACACACTTTGAGGCCCTTTAATCTGAACTAACCCATGAAATGCATCCCCAACGCCACTCACATACAAACTCCCTCTCCTATAGTTATACACAAACATAAAGAGGATAGGTATGCTGTAAACAACAAACAGAAGTGGTTAACTGGATGTGAAACAAGAAACCCACCACAGTCACAGCTATGACAACAGGGGAGAAGATATCTGCCTTGAGGAGATCGTCGTGGTTGTCAACAAACAGAAATAGCTAACTGGACGCGAAACAAGAAACCCACCACAGTCACAGCTATGACAACAGGGGAGAAGATATCTGCCTTGAGGAGATCGTCGTGGTTGTCAACAAACAGAAATAGCTAACTGGACGTGAAACAAGAAACCCACCACAGTCACAGCTATGACCACAGGCGAGAAGATATCTGCCTTGAGGAAATTGTCGTGGTTGTCAACAAACAGAAATAGCTAACTGGACGTGAAACAAGAAACCCACCACAGTCACAGCTATGACAACAGGGGAGAAGATATCTGCCTTGAGGAGATCGTCGTGGTTGTCGACGCGGTCACTGAGGCGCAGCACGAACTGTGCCAGTGTTGTCACGAGGAGCAGTCCTGCCAGGATCTGAACAGAGAGAAGAAAAACCATGTACAGTGCTACCTAGCTGTCGCACAAAGACAGCCTTGGAACTATCAAAAATGTATATGTCATGCAACTGCACGTTCATCACAAGGCGACTTCTAATCTGTCAAAAATCAACAAACTTTGTTTTTTGTCAGAGGTGGGTATTCATCAAGGGGTCCTCTCATTAAAGCCCCCCTCCCCTCCCCCACAAGACTCATGCACAGACCCTCACTGTCAAACACACACAAGTACATGCTCATTTATAAATACAACCCCCCCTCCACCACACTCATGCACATGCCCACACCGTCAAACACACACAAGTACATGCACTTATACAACACCCCCCCTCCACCACACTCGTTCACATGCCCACACCGTCAAACACACACAAGTACATGCACTTATACAACACCTCCCCTCCACCACACTTGTTCACATGCCCACACTGTCAAACACACACACGCAAAGTGCATGTTCACTTATAAATACAACCCCCGTTCACCAGACTCATGCACATACCCACACTGTCAAACACACACACAAGTACATGCACTTATACAACACCCCCCCCTCCACCACACTTGTTCACATGCCCACACTGTCAAACACACACACACACACACACAAGTACATGTTTACTTATAAATACAACCCCCCCCCCCCTCCACCACACTCATGCACATGCCCACACTGTCAAACACACACAAGTACATGCACTTATACAACACCCCCCCCCCCCTCCACCACACTTGTTCACATGCCCACACTGTCAAACACACACACAAGTACATGCACACTTCTAGACCCCCTCCCCCCCCCCCCCCCCCCCCTCATTCCTCCCTCACACAGACACACACATCCACAAATTCTCACAAGAAATTCCCATTTAGCAATGTACCATTTTCGCCAGGTAAAGGTTGCTTATGTTGATGGGCTGGCTGCGGTGGTTGGACAAGACGGAGTACAGGTAGAAAGGGGAGACAACCCACAGCCAGCCGCACGGCACCCACACCAGAATGGTGTCCTGGAAACACGGTGTGAACTGCGGCCATGACCCTTCCCACAGTTCACTTGTGTTCTGCACATGTACAGGAAATAAAGCATAAAATATTGATTAAATGCCGTACAAGGTAAAACGTGAGCAACCATGAACACGTTCCTTCAGACTCATAGATATAGGGTTAACATTTTTCGCAAATGATCGTTTTTTTGACAAGCCTTCACACTTCTTAGCTGTTTTCCTGCTGTAAGGGGAAGACAATATAAAGATCTCTTACTTGTTAATAAGGCCAAAAAAAAAAATAGGTGTGGTTACGGTAACATAGCCAAAAAAAATAGGGTAGGTAGGTAGGCAATCCCTTTTTTATTTTTTTTAACTTTTTTTTCTAATGTGTACAAATTAAACCTACTTGACAGGGAAATAGGTGTGCGACTCGGGCGCTTTCGCTTTCATTGCGTTTTTTGCACTCGTTTGTTTTTTCTTTTTTTTCTTTTTTTTTTGACAAATGTAATAAAAAGTTATAGGATCGGCCCCTAAAAATAGGGTAGGTCGGGTTACCGTAACCACACCTATTTTTTTTTTAGGCCTAATGGAAAAGCAAATTACTGTTGAACAGACAAGACACACACACAAGCTCAGTTTACGTTTACCCTCTTCCTGCCATCCTTCTTCCCCCAGAGTATATATATACTACAAGGATTGTTTGATTCACTTTACCTTCTGAGCAAGGTAAGCTCCTTTGAATTTACTTTTCACACACAGTCACAGATACAGACTTTAATCTGCATGAGATATTGAAATCACTTGCTCATGCACTTAAAGGCATATGTACGCGCTCCCGTGTTTACAAAGTGTAGTTTGCCCATAATCGATGTCAAACGCACCATAAGACCATATAATGACGATATGTCACCATGCGCGGACCATAATACATGCATTACAGCTTGTTCTAGCCTCTGAAAAAGTGAGGATGTCAACAAAGCCGCGGTGTTAGCTCCCTTGCATCAACGTTACATGTGTTGCCAAATCTATAAATAGGACGATCCAGATCAAAATGAAAATTAACATATGACTAAGTGCCAAAAGGTGCTCACAGAACAGAAGACGACTTTGTTTTACAATAAAAATGTTTCTAAAAACGTGTGTCTGCTGAAAATTGGTGTGTGTGTGGATGAATGTGCGAAGAGATAGTGGACATAATTTCGTGTGTCTGACTTGAACGGTTTTGAAGTTATCTTTGTTTAAAGTCAAAAATAACGCCAAAACCGGCCATCTGAAAAAGGACATCGTGATACCTCGTGTTTTGAATATGCCACAGAAAAATAACAAGAAGCACAAATGAATTGCATTTAGTTTGATTGAATGCCTGAAACATCGCTTTACAGACGAGACCAAACGTCAAATCTAAATCTCGAGAGAATTTTTTTTTTTCGATAACCGAATTTTAAGGTGTCGCACGCAAGATGATTCGTCATCACGGCATACATTTTTCAATCGCAGATATTTACTAAATTTCTTTTTCAAAAACTCTGGAATTGATGTCGACACGTCAAGCGATAACGGTGTATCAAACTGCTGTCTTTCAAGTAATCCAGCAAAGACTGCAGAACTTTTGAACAGCATTTTTGAAAACGATTTGAAAATTTCGTCATATCTTGCGTGCGACAAAATGTTCGGTAATTAACGGTTATTTTCTTTTAAAAACAAAATTTACATGTACAAAGATCTACTTCATTTACGGAACCACGTGACACATTCTGTGTTCAAAATTTGTGAAGAAATCACGAACCACGATTGCGCTATCAAGTGTTGAAATTATGTCGTCAACATTTTTTCAGATCTTGCGTGCGACACCTTCTTGCGTTCAACATAAAATGTCACTACCTTATCGAGTTTAATGGGTAAAACTAACTATTTGTTGTCTTAGTTTAATCTTCTTAATTAAAAGCGTAATAAAACCGAACTTCTAAGATGAATTTTAATTGAGATTAGCGAAAGAGCGGGCACGCAAGTCGACCTTAAAGTAAAAGAATGATAACACGAGCGTTTGTCGTGTTGTCTTGCGTGCAACACATTGTCCAAAAAGGAAAATGTATATTTTTCTCAGACGTTTTTTAAGTTGAAACCTTGAAACTTCACACACATTTTGGGTTTAATCGCCCCCATGCATGGTAAAAGTCTTGTTGACCCTTGTCAGATTTCAAGGTCACGGCTGGGTCACATGTGGTTCAGAAAACGGATGAAACATATTTTTTCAGAGATTTTTGAAGCTAGAACCTTCAAACTTCAAACAACGCTTTTGCTTAATGATTGTTCAACATGGAGAATTCAAGGTTGATCCTTGAGAAATGTGAAGGTCATAGCAGGGTCTCGTGTGGGTAAAAAAAAAAACATAACCTTTTTCTCAGAGTTTTTCAAAGCAAGAACCTTGAAAGTTCACATTTTTGGGCTTAATAGCCCCCATACACGGTTAAAGTCTTGTTGACCTTTGTCGAATCTCAAGGTCACATGGGCAAATCAAAAACACGAAAATGCATCATTATCTCAGTTTTTTTTAAAGGGAGAGCCTTCAAACATCACACAACTCTCAACTCCGACTTAAAGAAGTTAAGGTAGATCCTTGTCACATGTCAAGGTCACAGAAAGGTCTCGTACGGGTAAAACAAACAAAACAAACAGATAATATTCATTTTTTCAGCTTTGTTGTTAGCTAGAATAGAGGCACATGCCACCATTCCATTCAACATGACTCATAGAAATGTATGATGTATGACGTAATTGCATTGTGTGTAATGACGCGGCTGCCTCTGTAGTTATTCCAGCCTTTGAAGAAATGGCGTTTTTCCTTGCTTGGACACATTTTTCCTTTTCTTGGATGTTTCAGGAGTTTGGGTGAGTTTGGTGTATATGGTTGAACACAATTTAAAATTTGCATAAAAGTGTATTAAAATAAACAGTGGTAGCCAGTCTCATCTGTTGTGTCGACAATTTAATCTCTTTTGTGTGACCTCAACTTGACCCCTCTGAATGCTCTCAATCATGGAAATTGACCACACTTTGATTATAACCAAACAACATCAAAACTTTGGAATGTGTGAAGTTTCAAAGGTGTTGCTTAAAAGGCGTTCGTGAAAATGACAATTGTATGTGTCTGACTTCAATGCGACCCCGCTGCGACCTTGACGTTTGATTTTATCAACCAGACTTTCATCATGTGTGAATGACTTCAAACACTATAAAACTAGTTGAAGAAATTGACAATTTTTCAAAGTTTAAGCCAGATGGCACTGCTGTGACCTTGAAATTTGACAAACATTAACCAGGCGGTCACCTTTTTTAGAAAATATCCTTAAAGGATCTTTAACCTTACTGTGACCTTGGAATTTGATGAGGTTTAATTTAACTTGCGTAGTGTGCCAAGTTTCAAGGCCCTAGCTTCAAAAACATATGAGAAAACCTCATTGAAAAATGTATATGTTTGACCTCAACGCGACCCTGCTGTGACCTTGACTTTTTCAACCAGACTTTAATCGTGTGTGAACATTATACACTAGAACTGTGTGTATTTTCAAAGCTCGTGCTATAAACGCGCTGAATAAATTGAAAATATTCCACATTTGGACCAGATGTGACCCCGCTGTGACCTTGAACTTTGACAAAGATTAACAAGCAGGTCACTTTTAATGAGGTTTTATAAAAATGCTGAAAGTATGTGAAGTATGTAAAGTCTAACTGATCTAGTATTAAAACATGTAAGACGTGACAACGACAATTTTCCAGTTTGCAAAGGAAATTTAACCTCGCTGTGACCTTGAAATTCAATGTTGTTTAGTGTGATGTGCACCATACCTGGAGGTCATTATACTTTGGTTGTGTGCCAAGTTTCAAAGCCCTAGCTTTAAAAACGTGCGAGATAACCTTAATGCTATGACTCAGTGCCGTTTTGAATGATATAACGAACAAAATTATCGTTATTTGTAAAATCATTTGGGTAAATTTATCTTTTCTTTTCGTAATTGGGTTCCAGCATCTGTTGTCTTAACAAAAATCACAATATCAGTCGTGTTTGTCAACTTTTATTTTTTAGCCCCTTTGTCCGCTTTTCGTGCGCACCTTTTGGCACTTAGTCATATCTCAACATTGAAGGGGTCCTAGACCACAATATTTTGCAGGGAACTTAATTTAGCATGTCTCCAGCTGTTGGTAAAGCAATTAGCGTGTATAGTCATCGAGTACATATGCCTTTAAGTTCAGCTGAAACCTGCTTCTATTTAAATTTCAATATATAAGTGCATAACTTTTAGACTTCTAATAGCAATTCTAAGCATGTCCAGGTCTTTAATATAAAAGGCCATCAAAAGTGCAAATGCTCGGTGACCGATGCATGAACACATCACAGATCTGTGTGTATCTTCTTCTTCTTCGTTCATGGGCTTAGGCTCCCACATTCACTCATGTTTTTAGCACGAGTGGATTTTTACGTGCATGACCGTTTTTACCCCGCCATTCAGGCAGCATACGCCGATTTCGTATACCCCACCAGGCGGCAGCGACCGTACCGGGATTCGAACTCCCGATTAGGAGACCGATGTCTTACCACCATGCCACTGCGCCCTATAGGCTTTTTCTCCGGATAGCAATGTGGAAGTGTTGTCATATATATATAGATATTATATACCGGACCTATATACAGTGATACTGAAAGAAGAGTGGACCCTGAGATTCTTTTAATGTGGTGAGCAACCTCGCACGGGGCTTATGAGGAGATCCCCCAGCCTGGTTAGAATATCCGGCAATTCATACCTGACTGATATTGTGACAAAGAGCAACTCCAGCAAAAACTAGGTCCGCTATCTAAAGTGCAATGGCAGCCATGCATGTCCATGACATAGATTGTAACACTTATAGTTATTATCTTGTCTGTCAACTAACAAAGCTTACCCAAAACGGTGAATCGCAGAAACCATCCATCTCTTAGTGCTTATGACAGGACGATTGTAAACCGAGAAGACTGATAAAATTCATGTCACAGGCGACAAGAAGTAATCAGGTGTGGCTGATGCTTGCGATCGATGATCTAGCTCCCGCCATTCATCAGGAGCTGAACTTGTAAAAAATGTTGCAAGTTGGGAAGCTTTGCCAAAGAATCAGCTCAGGCATTAACTAATGCATCTTGCACATGAACATTTTAAAGTTAAGATTCTTCTGAGCGCAAAGCGGAAACGCTGCATTCTGACCCCTTCATGCAATCGTGTAAATATAGGTACATTTATTGCACCATCTCAAGACATTCGTCTGCTTCAAGTGTCCGCAATGTTGGGCAAAGGGAAAGAACTCTCGTAAAGAGGTTTAGGTTTGAAGTCCCGAGATTGCTTACCCCCCCCCCCCCCCCCCAAAAAAAAGGCAAAAGGGAAAAGAAGTAACAACAAGTCGCGTAAGGCGAAAATACAACATTTAGTCAAGTAGCTGTCGAACTCACAGAATGAAACTGAACGCAATGCCATTTTTCAGCAAGACCGTATACTCGTAGCATCGTAAGTCCACCGCTCGTGGCAAAGGCAGTGAAATTGACAAGAAGAGCGGGGTAGTAGTTGCGCTGAGAAGGATAGCACGCTTTTCTGTACCTCTCTTCGTTTTAACTTTCTGAGCGTGTTTTTAATCCAAATATATCATATCTATGTGTTTTTGGAATCAGGAACCGACAAGGAATAAGATGAAAGTGTTTTTAAATTGATTTCGACAATCTAATTTTGATAATGATTTTTATATATTTAATTTTCAGAGCTTGTTTTTAATCCAAATATAACATATTTATATGTTTTTGGAATCAGCAAATGATGGAGAATAAGATGAACGTAAATAGTCGCGTAAGGCGAAAATACAACATTTAGTCAAGTAGCTGTCGAACTCACAGAATGAAACTGAACGCAATGCAACGCAGCAAGACCGTATACTCGTAGCATCGTCAGTCCACGTAGTAGTTGCGCTGGGAAGGATAGCACGCTTTTCTGTACCTCTCTTCGTTTTAACTTTCTGAGCGTGTTTCTAATCCAAACATATCATATCTATATGTTTTTGGAATCAGGAACCGACAAGGAATATGATGAAAGTGTTTTTAAATTGATTTGGAAAATTTAATTTTGATAATAATTTTTATATATTCAATTTTCAGAGCTTGTTGTTAATCCAAATATAACATATTTATATGTTTTTGGAATCAGCAAATGATGGAGAATAAGATAAACGTAAATTTGGATCGTTTGATAAATTTTTTTTTTTTTTTTACAATTTTCAGATTTTTAATGACCAAAATCATCAATTAATTTTTAAGCCACCACGCTGAAATGCAATACCGAAGTCCGGGCTTCGTCGAACATTACTTGACCAAAATTTCAACCAATTTGGTTGAAAAATGAGGGCGTGACAGTGCCGCCTCAACTTTCACGAAAAGCCGGATATGACGTCATCAAAGACATTTATCAAAAAAATGAAGAAAAAAAAACGTCTGAGGATATCGTACCCAGGAACTCTCATGTCAAATTTCATTAAGATCGGTCCAGTAGTTTGGTCTGAATCGCTCTACACGCACGCACACACACACACACACACACACACACACACACACACACACACACACACATACACCACGACCCTCGTCTCGATTCCCCCCTCGATGTTAAAACATTTAGTCATAACTTGAGTAAATGTAACAAGTCGCGTAAGGCGAAATTACAACATTTAGTCCAGCTGTGGAACTCACAGAATGAAACTGAACGTAGTCCGCCGCTACTGCAAAAGGCAGTGAAAGTGACGTGCCTGTTTGGCGCAGTAGCGATTGCGCTGTGCTTCATAGCACGCTTTACTGTACCTCTCTTCGTTTTAACTTTCTGAGCGTGTTTTTAATCCAAACATATCATATCTATATGTTTTTGGAATGAGGAACCGACAAGGAATAAGATGAAATAGTTTTTAAAACAATTTCGGAAATTTAATTTTGATCATAATTTTTATATTTTTAATTTTCAGAGCTTGTTTTTAATCCAAATATAACATATGTATATGTTTTTGGAATCAGAAAATGACGAAAAATAAGATGAAATTGTTTTTGGATCGTTTAATAAAAAAAATAATTTTAATTACAAGTTTCCGATTTTTAATGACCAAACTCACTCATTAGTTTTTAAGCCACCAAGCTGAAATGCAATACCAAACCCCGGCCTTCGTCGAAGATTGCTTTGCCAAAATGTCAATCAATTTAATGGAAAAATGAGGGTGTGACAGTGCCGCCTCAACTTTTTACAAAAAGCCGGATATGACGTCATCAAAGGTATTTATCGAAAAAATGAAAAAAAAGTCCGAGGATATCATACCCAGGAACTCTCATGTCAAATTTCATAAAGATCGGCCCAGTAGTTTAGTCTGAATTGCTCTACACACACACACAGACAGACAGACAGACAGACAGACACACACACACACACACACACACACACACACACACATACACCACGACCCTCGTCTCGATTCCCTACTCTATGTTAAAACATTTAGTCAAAACTTGACTAAATGTAAACAGAGAAGACATACAGACAAACAAATAAACAAAAGCGAAAAAAATAAGACAAAATAATTAGATAACCGACCATAAAAAGAGCAGTAAACAAATGTAAATCAATTTTATGTAGTAGTAATTAGGGCGGGGATGTAGCTCAGTCGGTAGCGCGCTGGATTTGTATCCAGTTGGCCGCTGTCAGCGTGAGTTCGTCCCCACGTTCGGCGAGAGATTTATTTCTCAGAGTTAACTTTGTGTGCAGAACACCCCCGTGTGTACACGCAAGCACAACTGACACCAAGTGCGCACGAAAATCCTGTAATCCATGTCAGAGTTCGGTGGGTTATAGAAACACGAAAATACCCAACATGCTTCCTCCGAAAGTGGCGTATGGCTGCCTAAATGGCGGGGTAAAAACGGTCATACACGTAAAAGCCGTGGGAGTTTCAGCCCATGAACAAACAAACAATTTTATGTAGTGATAGGAATAACAATTGAGCAGGAAAACTTGCAACAACATCAGAACGTTACAAAAATGCAAACATTGAATAAAAAATCAATACAGTTAAAACAATCCCCAATCCAAAATGGTTAGGTAATAAAAGGTTTCAAAAAACAAATACTTTTTTTCTCTTCATTTCCTCAGTATTAGGCATGAACCTTTCAAAAGCAAACACTCAGATCATTATTGTATTTCTTTAAATTCTTCTACATTCATTCAAATCGTCTGGTTTTTTTAGAACGTGTCCGTTGTTTATCTTTGTAATTCATTTAAAAGAGTACTAATTAACGACTAAATGAAAAATGAAGTAAGTTTCATCAGGGACCTATTAATATAGGTCTATGGTTTCATCTGAACATTCCTTATTTATGGATTCTTTGACATTTTGAACCTGAGGAGTCTTGTGTGATTCAGGTTTTTTCCTTCATCAAAGTTGTAAACGTGCAATTTATAAGGCAGCGTTAAAACATTTCTTTGAAAATTGAACACACACAAAAGCCCTTTTAGATTGTGGCTGGCAAAGACTACTTTTGTTTTCGTAGTTGCTGCGAAACGTAACTGCGGTACAGCTGTGTTGTACTTCCGGTCTAAACAACGCATGAAAGCATTCAAGCTTTGACACGCCGAAGGTTTGCTGACATTTTGAAGCATTTATTCAGTTCCTGTCGACCCGAAACAGAGGTAAAACTTGACATAGAATTCTTTTCTGTGGTGTTAGCTTTTCTTCATTCATGATAACGGTGTTAACTCGGTAGACTCAAAGAAATTTGAAGACAATCGCTGAATCGGTCATTCTGTGTTCCATTCTCTGGAAAGTTCCTCTCCCCCCAAAAATTGCTTTGCTAATTCGGCCTCATTAGTTACTTTTGATAAGTGCTTATGGCAGTTTCTTCATCAAGAGTTTCAACGTTTAAACGTATGAGTTTCTGTGAATTATCATATGCCTTTTCAGAAATGATCTACACTTCACGCTTTACACATCTTTGATATTTTTGTGTTCTATAGTGTCCACGCATCTTAACAATGGTGAAGCTACACATCAAACATGGGGATGAGTCTCATTTCCTGTATGAGACGACTACAGACATGCCCATGGACGCCCTACTGGAGGACGTTGTTGCTATTTACAACGGTCGTTTGAAGGTTCATCGAATTTGTGGAGGTATTGGAAGTAAACTGGGGAAAGGGGAGTATGTGAATGAAGGAAGATCCACCCCCACCCCCACTCCCACCCCATCACAGAAGGAAAAATAGAAAAGAAGGTGGTAGAAGATAGCTTCTCCTTTTTGTGTTTCTTCTTCTGAAAAAAAACCCACAACAAAAACACAGGGGAGAGGGGTTGAAAATATGTGACAATAACCATCCAAAATACAAACTGTAAAGCATTTACTTTTTGGACAACTTGCTAAAATGGGGCTTTTTTGACGTTTGTATAAGATCTGCATACACATGATAAGTTACTGGAATCCTGCTGCATGTATTAAAATGGTAGGTTCACATTATGCAGCTAAGTACTGTAATAGTGGATATTATATTTGTGTCTTTGCTTTTAAAGCACCTCTTACTCTGAGTACAAGAAGGAAAATACCTTTATGGGGAAATGCCTAACTTATGAGTATAAAGTAATACAGCAAGAGGGCTCAGGCCAAAATCTCTTGATTTTTGTGTGTGATTTTGTATGCTTTTTATTTTAATTTCTTGGTGTTTTTGCAAACACACTCAGTATGTCAGCCCTGAAAGTCCAACAAATAGTGTACTCGCCTTTGGCTAGTGATTCTGAAAATGTACTAGCCAGAGAGCAAACTTTACTAGCCAAATCAACAATTTCTGTCAGTAACTTTACTCGCATTTGGTGAGTAGATGAACATTTCTACTCACCAGTTATATGTTTGTACCTGCCATGGTGAGTAAAATACTCGCCACTCTGAGGCCTGTATGTATATCATGTAAGTTTACAATATACATCAGTCCTCACAGAGCTTTCCATTATTTCCAGAAATGGAGCAACTGGAAAAGCATGGAATAACCTTGCCGCCCAACATGCAAGGTCTGACGGACGAACAGGTGGAGGACCTCAAGCTGAAGGATGAGTGGGAGGAAAAGTGCATCCCTCAGGGCGGCGCCAAGTTTAACAAGGACACCATCGGATGTCGCAATGGCCACGGTGAGAAAGAGAGAAGTTGATGAAACCGTGACTTGGGACCAAAATTGAGTGGTCGCTGGTCGTGTTAGACAGGTGGTCTTTATGAAAAGGTGATTTATATAGTAAAAACCCTTGGGGATCCTTTGAAGTAGTTTTTTTAAGCAGGTGGTCTTAATGGTCGCCAGGGCAGGTTCCATCAATCAATCAATCAATATGAGGCTTATATCGCGCGTATTCCGTGGGTACAGTTCTAAGCGCAGGGATTTTTTTTATGCAATAATTATTTATATCGCGCACATATTCAAGGCGCAGGGATTTATTTATGCCGTGTGAGATGGAATTTTTTTACACAATACATCACGCATTCACATCGGCCAGCAGATCGCAGCCATTTTGGCGGATATCTTACTTTTCACGGCCTATTATTCCAAGTCACACGGGTATTTTGGTGGACATTTTTATCTATGCCTATACAATTTTGCCAGGAAAGACCCTTTTGTCAATCGTGGGATCTTTAACGTGCACACCCCAATGTAGTGTACACGAAGCGACCTCGGTTTTTCGTCTCATCCGAAAGACTAGCACTTGAACCCACCACCTAGGTTAGGAAAGGGGGGAGAAAATTGCTAACGCCCTGACCCAGGGTCGAACTCGCAACCTCTCGCTTCCGAGCGCAAGTGCGTTACCACTCGGCCACCCAGTCCACTGTAATTATACTTTGTGTTTTGTTAAAAGATACAAAATGGAAACTTTATTTGTACACACTACACTGTGTGTTGACGGATAATGCTCCTTTTTCATAAAAACAGAGTTTAAAAGAGCTAGTTTTAAGAGAGTTTCTTGTTTTTACATTTAGTCAAGTTTTGACTAAATGTTTTAACATAGAGGGGGAATCGAGACGAGGGTCGTGGTGTGTGTGTGTCTGTGTGTGTGTGTGTGTAGAGCGATTGAGACCAAACTACTGGACCGATCTTTATGAAATTTTACATGAGAGTTCCTGGGTATGATATCCCCAGATGTTTTTTTCATTTTTTCGATAAATGTCTTATGACGTCATATCCGTCTTTTTGTAAAAGTTGAGGCGGCACTGTCACACCTTCATTTTTCAATCAAATTTATTGAAATTTTGGCCAAGCAATCTTCAATTCCAAAAACATATAGATATGATATGTTTGGATTAAAAACACGCTCAGAAAGTTAAAACGAAGAGAGGTACAGTAAAGCGTGCTATGCAGCACAGCGCAACCGCTTCCGCGCTGAACAGGCTCGTCACTTTCACTGCCTTTTGCACTAGCGGCGGACTACGGTCATTGTGAAAAAATGCAGTGCGTTCAGTTTCATTCTGTCAGTTCCACAGCTTGACTAAATGTAGTAATTTCGCCTTACGCAACTTGTTTTGTTTGTTTTTATTTTGATAACTTATCTCATGGCTTGGAAATTCAGGCCACTTCCTCACAGTGGAAAGCTAGCAGCAACAGAGTCACGCTACCCGGGTATGTGCATGTTTAAGTGTAATCAGCCACCAGCACTTCTGGCAGAATTGCTCAGATCTTTTTATTGCCACAGTGGTGAGACTGCGGTGGGGCATGAATACTGTCTCGAGTCTGCACATCGAGTTGACCCATGCCTAGCCCGGCCCGGATTTGAACCCATGACCCATGGTCTACACACGCTGATGGGGTCTATGTCGACCAAAAGAGTGGGATTCCCTGTAGGTGGAGTTCCTGTAGAGGGATTTCCTGTATACAGGGAATCTCACAGGGTTTAGTTCCAGAAGTGTTTCGCTGATATCGCTGAAAGTCACGTGATGCTTAGCGACATCGGTAGAATTTAATGTTTTTCGATCTTTAGTGATAATTCTTAGAAATTCGAGTTTGGTTTGCAAGTTTTATTGAAAAACTCTAACCTGTGGGATTCCCTGTATACAGGGAATCCCTCTACAGGAACTCCACCTACAGGGAATCCCACTCTTTTGGTCGACATAGACCCCATCAGCTCTACTAACTGAGCTACCGAGCCCCCAAGGATTTAGTGTTTGTTAACTGAGAGGAGTCTCCCTTGTACCATATATTGTATTACAGATATGTTTCATTCTGTTTTTAGCTCCAAATGACAAGATGAAGGAGATGTTGAAGAAGACAATGCAAGAAGCCAAGGACCTCATCTCAAAGGTAATATACCAATGTCAATTCACATTGCAAAAGTATTGTGTTCAAATGGCACAGTGTTAGCAGGTGCAACTGGCTTCTTAAAACATGTTCTTGACTGTTGTACTGGTTGCCTTTAAACTATGAGCATACTATGTAGAGAGGTGCCTAAACTCTTATTTTTAGCTCTGTTTCAAAATGTAGCATGAATTTCATGGTAAATCTTCTTCTTTGTTCATGGGCTAAAACTCCCACGTACTCTCATGATTTTTGCACTAGTGGGTTTGTATGTGTATGACCGTTTTTATCCTGCCATTAAGGCAGCAATACCCTGCTTTCGGGGGAAATGGGAAATCAATTTCCCTCTACCCCCCCCCCCTTTTATGCAAACAAATTTTTACCGGACACATGTATGATGTAGCATACATTATGTTTTGTGAAGTAATGGTCAAGAAACATGTGAATGTTTCTGATAACTTTCAAGTATGCTTCATATCTAAGGGGGAAATTAAAGTTCCTTTCTTTCACTGATTAATCCTTTCGCTGCCTGTAGGATGTCAGCTGGCATCCTGTATAAACAGCTTTAAGGACAACAAACCGTTCAATAAACAAACAAAAAAGAAAAACCAATGTGTGTGTGTTGTGTATTATTTATACATCAAGGGCACACTGCAAGTTGTCTGTAAAGGTGATGCTTGGTATGCGTATATTTGTTTTTTTGTGTTCATTTTCATTACTTTATTGTCCAATCGGTGGGAAATGCGGATCTCTTCCTCCCAGTGGAAAGCTAGCAGCAACAGAGCCACACTACCCTAGTCTGTTTAGGTGTATTCAGCCACCTGCACTTATTGCAGATTGGCCGAGGTCTTTTACGTGCCACAGTGGTGACACAGGGGTGGAACATGGATACTGTCTATGAGTCTGCACATAAAGTTGACCCATGTTCCGTCCCGGCCTGGATTCGAACCTGCGATCCTAGGATCACTAGTCCAGTGCTCTACCCACTGAGCTACCGGGCTCTACCCACTGAGCTACCGGGCTCTACCCACTGAGCTACCGGGCTCTACCCACTGAGCTACCGGGCTCTACCCACTGAGCTACCGGGCTCTACCCACTGAGCTACCGGGCTCTACCCACTGAGCTACCGGGCTCTACCCACTGAGCTACCGGGCAGCAAAGAGGTTTTTCTCCAGATTGGCATTGGTGTCTAATACTGCTTTCTTTCTGCAGAAAAAGGTGGAGGCCAACGCGTTGGTTACCCAGGCCACAGTGAAAGAAGCCCTGGACATGCTGCGCGGAGCCGTCATGATCGTCTATCCCATGGGACTTCCGCCACACGACCCCATCCGCAACGAGTTTGAAAACACTGAGGATCTCTCCGGAAAACAGGTGTGTCACGATTGTGTTTCGGGCGTTTTGCTTTGAAAAGATGCAGGATGCGGGAAAAAAAAGAGATAAAAAAATAGGCATGAAGCAGGTGTAGTTTTCTGCTGTGAGGTATGATTCAAAGTTAATAGTCAAGCTGAAGAGATTTTGTGCTGTGTGTGTGTGTGTGTGTAAGTAACTGTGTTTGTGCTTGTGTGTATGCTATTTGTAAGCCCGTATTAAAATCATAGCCTGAAACAACATACATGAACTTGCGACAGTAACTTTGCTCCCTAGCAATGTTTTGGTGCCCATCCCTGTTTCTTTGCAGTGGCATTTGTCATTGAAATATTATTATATCTTTCTTTCTCCATCCAGGCGTCCCTGGAGGTGCTTGACATGAGCAACGCGTCACTGTGGTGGGCCGGCAAAGAGATGCAGCGAGGCAAGAAGCTGGCCGACTATCTCGGCAAGAACGAGAAAACCAAGATTGTCGCCAAGCTACAGAAGGTCAGTGGAATCAAAACTGACCTGAATAGTACTGGATGGTTTAAATGATTGATTGTTGTAAATACAACTCCTTGAGTGTACAACATTACTTGTTTATATGTCTGTTTTGAACTTGTTTGTTGCCTGATCTGATTTCTAGTTTCTTGTGCATCTGGACATTCTTTGAGCAAGTTGATCTTTCCTTTGTGTTTGTTCATGTTGTCAATATGTTGAACAGATATTTCAGTCTTCAATTTTATTAATGGGTTGAGAAACAAAAGTTCAAAGTTTTCACACCAGTTCTTAATATGTGACCCTCCACCACGAAATGAGTCGCATGTCACCTCGCGCGGTTCTGCGCTAGGCTTAATATAAGTCCGGGGGGACTGTGGTAAAAGTGTGAGGGTCACCTTAGTCACAGGCTTATAACTCGAAAAGTTTTCGCTCTTTTCTAAAACAGTGTTCACCACTGAATAGAGCACAAAACACTCTTTAGGAAAATGTAAAAATATGAAAATCATGCAAAGGTGACATGCGACTCATTCCGTGGCGGAGGGTCACATATTACATGATGACGTTATGTCTTGTCGCACTGGCACCTTATTAATAGGTGGTCTGTCTTAACCTTATCCCTCAAAACATAATATACATGGGTACATGTGGATATGCCACAACTCTGAATTCAGAAGTTTTTTTTGTTGTCTTCATGCATGCAGGTTTTGTGCAGTGATTTAGGGATTTAAATGTTTAATTTGACTTTTGTATTGGTTGGTCGTGTTGGTTCGAGACCCCACATTCAACCCTGACCGTCAAACTATAAAGCAGAAACAGAAGCTCTCATGCAGGCCGCCTCCTTGGTTCAGGACTCCGCAGACCCTTGCTACCAAGTTGTCTTCCTCTCGGACGCCCTTTCAGTCCTTCAGGCCCTAGAGAACGACAAACTCCCACAGCTGGCCAAAGCATTACAGCTGGTCAGACAAACCAGAAGAGTTGTCCTCCAGTGGATACCAGCACACTGTGGGATACCAGGAAATGAAAGGGCAGATGAGCTGGCGAAAGAAGGAGCCGTGGAAGACCAACCTGAAAACAGTGTCAGCTTTAGTGAGCAGAAGACAATCATCAAGGCATTGATGAGGCCAAGGACAAACAGAGATGACTACCACACAATGTCCAGAGAGCAGCAGGTCAACCTCATCAGGCTGCGTACTGGCCACAACAGGCTCAATGCTCACATGAACCGAAAGTTCAAGCTGGCGCCATCACCAACCTGTGCCTGCGGTCAAGAAGACCAAACAGCGGAACACATCTTACAGCGATGTCCCTTACTGGATGAGGAACGAAAAGAAGTGTGGCCGTCACCAATTCCCTTGCAGATCAAACTATACGGCAGTCGACAGGAGTTGGAGAAAACGACAACATTTATCACCAGTGCTGGATTGATCGTGTAACCTCTGCGAACGCCAAGAAGAAGAAGAACCCTGACCGTGCACATACAGATATGAGCAGCCAGACAATGACACCTTGATAAACTGCTTCCAATACTAAGCAGGTCATGTCTGTAAGGCACAGCATAGCCTGTCTTTTCATTGCAGTTTTTTTCCCTAATACCCTTGGTTGTTTATTTTTCAAATTGTCAACTTAATTAAAACACGATTTATGGTTGCAGCGTGGCATGGGTGCTCCTGCGCGTGAAGCTCCGATCAGCGCAGAAGACCAGAAAACCATGATGGCATACTACTACAACAAACAGGAGGAGTGGAAGGTATGGTGGAATATTTGCACAGTCAATGCCCAAACAGTGGAACCCCCCTTTTAACACTTTCGCGACGGGAGGTGACTAAATTAGTAACAGCGCTGACACGCCCACGGACGGGAAGTGACTATTTAAGTAACAGACATACAAGGTACACGACTCGTGATTGCTTCCCGGTTTTTGAAGCTTGCAATAAATTGAGTTGTTTCCCTTGATACACGTGACTTGCTCTCCGCCATGTGCAAATTAGAGAAGATTTGAGTGGTTTTTTCGAACAAAAAAAATGAATCGAAGGCGAGTCTTGTCACGGGAGGAGATTCTCCGGATGTTGGATCTTGAGGATCCTGTAGATCATGATTCCGACGTGTTGTTTTCGCCTCAAGAAAGCGATAATAGCAGTGATATTGAGGAAGAAACAGTCCTGTTGTTGCTAGTATGAGTCGGCAAACTACACGTGGTAGGGTGGTACTGCATGAATCTTCGAATCGTGTAGTTGCAAGGGGGGCGTGGCAGCACTGATAACAATGGATGGCTGGAGCCTCCTAATCCTTTTGGAAATGTTCATAGGTGTACAGTTGGGACTTTGTTGTGAAAATGTGACTTATATTCAATATGGATTACCTAGACATCATTTGGTGAGTGTCACAGTTTTGTTTCATTTGAGTCAGGATGCTGTGAGTGAATGCGGGATTTGCTTGTTTTTTTCTTTGTACTGTCTCCTTATTTCTGTGTAGAATTTTAACAATATTTCAGCTAATTCATAGGTTTTACACCTTGTTTGGTTATAAAATTATTTATAATACTTTCTGTTAAAAAATAACTTTTAAAAAAGCAGTGGAAAAGAAAACACACACAAAAAAACGTTAAAAAACACAAATTATCCCCCTTTCACCCCCCCTTTGCTAAAACAAATCGCGTGACAAACTTATAAATAGCACGACTGAACTGGGCATTCATTTTTGAATTAATACACAAAATTTGGTGGGGATTGGACTTAATTCAAGCTTGCTAGACAGATTTCTTTACAGTTACTGTTTTTTGGGAAGTTTCTTGGTGGCAAGCTTGGGCAGGAAGGACATTAACGCCGTGGCAATGCTAGTCACAATAGTGTTAAGACCTGAAAAAAATCGGAGGACATCGAGTCTATAGGAGGGACTCTTAAAATGGGGGTAATTTTACAGAGGTTATACATAGAAGGTCTGAGAAACAAGGTCTTAAATAGGAGGGAGTCTTAAACTGGGGGTCTTAAAAGGGGGGTTCCACTGTAGTGACCTTGATCTTGACCTCCCTTGCCTGGTAGCAGCATTACCTCCCTTGCCTGGTAGCAGCATTTCTCAAATCTTCACTGTTCTGAAATACACATTTTCTACAACAGCATTGCACAGATCTTTTATTAAAGGGACAGTATGGTAGCCATGAGAGGAATTACACCATTTGTGGTAAATTCATCAATGCGGTGTGGTTGTATGAATGGCCGGTTCTGATGGGGTTATGCCCCTTCTTTCTTTCGGCTGGTAACAGGCGGAACCTCGCGGCAAGATCACACGAGAAAGGAAAAAAACCGTGCATTGGTCCCAAATAGCATGTCGCTTTGGTAACAGTTCGTGTGTAAGTCGTGCATTTTATACGGTAAAAAGACAATGGTAACAGGCGGAACCTCGCGGCAAGATCACAGGAGTTGTCTCGCGTTATCACCCCAGAAGCGCTCATTGGTGAGAGGGTCATTGGGGGAAAGGGATGATGAAGGCATGGTGGTCAATAGTTGGGAATAGGAGGTTCATGCTTTGATGTGTCTTGTTGTGTTGATGAATAAAGGAGTTGGACAATAAGTATTCCTCGTGTTTTAAAGCTGTGGACAAGGTAGAAATATCTTATTTTGATACACCACCTCTCACATTGAATTTGCAGAGCGTTATGTCAGTTAGGAGTTTTGCATTAAATTTTTTCATTTGAGATGCTGTACCACCGCCTGAGCTCAAAAGTTCAAAACTTGATGCAGCAAATAAGGTACAACATGTACTTTTTTACGCTGGTTGCAGAGGATGGAGAAGGAATCGGAGGACTCCTACCTGGACTCACCGTGGGCTGACGGCAACCAACTCAAGCGACAGTTTCAGGGCATGAAAGACGTCAAGTGGGGTCCACGCTGATTTTCTTCACTACTCGACATCTTTGGTTTTAATTAAGATTGAGCAAGCAAAGGGAAGTTACGACTCCAAATATACTGTTGTTGTTTATATTAATATTAAAAGAGTTTACTTCCCTTTGTTTCATACATCTTGTCATAAGTGCCCTGCCTCCCTTGGTTATCATGAAATACTTTGCAACCCCATTCTTTGTCGCCTTTCTGACTTCTTTCATCTTCTTGTGGTTGACACTCCTACATAAACTCTTTCCAGATAGGTTCCAAGACTAAGTCTAAACCTGATTACTTTCTTCAGTTACACATGTTTTCTGCAACTGAAAATCAACATCTCTTCACAGGTACGGTGTTGGTGTTTGTGGCACTTCTACTTTCTACATTTTTTGTCATCCTTTAGGTGAAAGGTGATACACAACTGTGGGAGAACCCTCGTCCAAAGAGAGTAGCATGCAGAAATTACAAAGCTTGTTTGGAAAAGACATGCTTATTTTTTCCCAGTTGATGATTGCATTAGTGATAACAGTGATGGTGTGATGACTTTTTCTTTCATCTTGTCTGGTAAGTTGGGTTTTTTCAGAACCGTACACCTCTGAACCGTACACTTTTTTTTTTTAGAGCCGTACACTTTTTTAGAACCATACACTTTTTTAGAACCGTACACTTTAGAACCGTACACTTCAGAACCGTACACTTTGGAACCATACACTTCAGAACCGTACACTTCGGAACCGTACATTTCAGAACCGTACACTTCGGAACCGTACACCTCGGAACTGTGTACTTCGGAATCGTTCACATGCATATAGCGCATAGTGCTTTTAGTTATGCGCTATAGAAATCTCCTTAATAAATAAATAAATATGTACATTACACGATATGATACAGTGTACACAGACACAGACACATGCAGAGACACTGACAGACACACAAACACACATGCACGCACGCACACACATACAAACACAAACACACACATATGCACACACACACACACACACACACACGACAATAAAAACCTTCCTTTTCCCTGTCATTGTTCCTGTTTGACCATCTTCCTCCAGCACTCCTCTTCAGAACAAGGTGTCAGGGAACTGGGTTTATCCTAATTCATTTGCTGTCTTGCTTGTTTTTGTCGCATTTCAAGAAACTGGGTTTATCCTGATTAATGTGATGCCCTTGTTTTGTTTGTTGCTTTTCACCAACTTGAACTTTTGCTGCCCTCTCATGGTGCCCATCTTGATTTTATATTGTCTTCAAAAGTTCATGCGTTAGTTTTTTTTGTTTAGGATTGCATGTTACATGTATACCGAGAGGCATAAATTCCGCAAACTGATCTTTAAAAAATCACAAAAAATCAACTCAGTGGTGAATGTTTTCAATGTTTGAATATTTTATTTATTGGCCATTTTAGTGTTTAAAAACCGTCGCTTTATTGATTTTTAATAGAACATCATGAAATGACAATTTTTCAAAAAAAGTGACTGAGTCCAAGCGCAATGATTTCGGAAAACGTTCAGTGTTCATCACGTTCAATGCTTTGGCCAGCTCTAAGCATCCCAATCGCTTGCTGTCTCTCTCCTTCATCAAGTCGTGGCATGATTGCGATATCTGATACAGCCAAACAGCCAGTTGCATTTTATAGGGCCACACACTATCTTTTTTACGTTATTGTCTCCCGTTCAGCCCATTGTCTTTATTAGCACAGTGAGCTGTGGCTGGATCAGCAATACTGCAAAGCGCACGCTGACAGCGTGAAACATTTGCTCCGACACTCAAGATGTCAACTACAAATTACAGGTTCAATCTGATTTTCGTTTGAGAGCAAAATCGTTCAATGCACTATTTGCAGAATTTATGCCTTTCAGTATAGAAATTCTGAAGGACATAATCAGTGGGATTGGATTTTATGCTGAAGATTTTTATTCACACAGTGCTGGTTTGCAGAGTTTTATGCTGAAGTTTGAAAAATCAATGTTATAATATAACCTGGTTTTTCAATGTTATTGACATTTATACTTAGCATGAATAAATAATTTAGTCCAAGTGTGAGAAATGTTATTTCTTGATGTATGTTTACCTTGTTTGTATGACAATTTTGTTTTGGCTTTCGTGATAAGAATTGTTCTTATTGCAGGGACCATTTTCTGCTTATCGTCAAGGCTTTCTTGTTCTGTAGTGTTCTTTGTAAAATGACATTACAAAGATGCGTAACTCATGCAGTTTCGTAAGTTTATGTTGCTCCACAGTTAGAATCACATTCCGTCCTTACTAATTGTTTTCCGTGAACTCTTGTATTATCATTTAAATGACCTGTCATGAATAAACACAAGCAATATGCAAGCACAAGCTGTTTGTTTATGATTTGATGCAGGTATTATACAATATATTTGTTTTTGAATGAAGGATGCATCACTTTGTCATGATGTGTATTAGTCTGTGTGTTGTTCTGAGTGTGTTCGAAAGTATGTGAACATATATGCTTGTATGAAAAAAAATAATACAGATTTTCAGGTTGTGAATTTTGTTGTTAAAAGGGTTTGCGGGTGGGGGGGGATTAGTATGTGAGCTGATGAAAACGTTTTGATTCTGTTCAGTGGTTTATGATTGCCTGTTATTGTGCAGTTTGAAAGCATTTGATTTTGTACACATGAATAAAACAGATGGTATTAAAACTTCATGGCTGTGTTTTGCATTTGTTATTATGTGTACACAATACACACAGACACCCACGCATACAGGTACTGACACGTGTTCCTGCACACATGCACACACACACACACGCACAGAGGTACACACACACACTGACACACACCACTGTAATAAAAAAGGAATACATGCATATATCATTTAATACCACAGAGGGTGGAACATTTATTCAAAACATTTTCATGTATAAAAGTAAATTTGCCCAGTGTACTTTGACAATTTGTTTCAAAAAGGCATGTAAAAGTGATTGTGGATAAAAAAAAAAATAAAATAAAGAAAACGACTGAAAAGTTGTTCAGTTCAAAAAAGAGGTCTGAAAGTGAACACATGTAGAAATGATTGTGGTGTGTGAATACATCTCTGCAAGCTAACAATGATACACGTCAAAATTCGACCCGTCCAAATCATGAACACATTAGTAATACCACTCCATTTTTTGCCATTCACTATGAAGATGAAATAGCAATGATTCATGAGTAAGAAATATGGATGAAGACTAAGTGATCAGGTTTTCAAAACTGTTCAGATCAATTCACGACTTGCAGGACCTCATAACCTAGTATAATTAACAGTGAAGATCTGTTGCGGGACAATGAACTTCCGGTTAGAAAACACGTGGAGAAAACGGTGGAAACTAAACTACTACAAAGACTGATCAGCACACGCCGTATTAACCCAGCTGCAGGTAGTGAAATGTTCTCACACAAAGTTCTCACATGCTGAACCGCGGGGAAACATTTTACGGTTTCCAATTTTTCTTGCCGCAAAGACAGCGAGAGATTCACAATCACTTTCAGCTGTGGAAAAAAACAATCAAGAAGCGATTATGTCCCTTTGTTTAAAAACATGACGTAATGATACATTTGACGTGACTGTGTGGACACTAAGAAATTTTCTTAATTCTTGTCTAAAAAACACGGGAAGTTCGTTGAGCCCAATAAATGGGAAAGCCGAGACTACGAATGGCGGTCATCATGTGCTCTGCCACAAACCCTACTGCAAGTCGTGAATAGCAACAACTGATTTCGAGAGAGAACACTCATCTATTCCAAAGAATGAAGGCTATCGCTCAGGCATGCATGAACTATAATGTTATAATTTGTGGTCAACCTCCTTTTCATGGAAACGATCTTCTTGTAAATAAGTTTTGTGTTATGTCACAAATATTGATGGTAACATTCACTTTTACTGTGGAAGCACAGTTATAATTATGTGCATGTATTTTCTGTTCTTCTTCGTTGAATGTTAATTAAGGGAAGATAACTTTCCTAAAACAGATGAATTATCATCGTTGTTTGATTCTGTAAAATGCCGTTACATTCTCAGAAAAATGATGAATGATTTACATAATTCTTTCTTTCTTTATTTGGTGTTT
This sequence comes from Littorina saxatilis, assembly GCF_037325665.1. Taxonomy (NCBI): domain Eukaryota; kingdom Metazoa; phylum Mollusca; class Gastropoda; order Littorinimorpha; family Littorinidae; genus Littorina; species Littorina saxatilis. The sequence continues at coordinate 69,095,373 of NC_090247.1, forward strand.
AACGTCGTTTTCAACCGTTCAAGGTTATATCGCGACGGGGAAAGGGGGGAGATGGGATAGAGCCACTTGTTGATTGTTTCTTGTTCACAAAAGCACAAATCAAAAATTTGCTCCAGGGGCTTGCAACGTAGTACAATGTATTACCTTACTGGGAGAATGCAAGTTTCCAGTACTTACATACTGCTTGACTAAAATCTTTACAAACATGGACTATATTCTATACAAGAAACACTTAACAAGGGTAAAAGGTGAAACACATGGCGCCACCATACAACTATTTGAGAATTTCAACAAGTCTTCATTATCCATCTGTTACACAGGAAGGTCTCAGAAAATAGAAATGTTTGATATGAAAAACTGTAGTCCACAAACTCATTAAAAATTCAATTTCATCAAAAACAAAAATCACAAGAACTGCATCAGTTGCGTAACATTCAATGATTCATGTAACTTCACACGACTAGGTTTTACAAATAACTAGTGAAAAAACAAACATGAAACGTACAACAATAACAAAATCTTGACAGAGGTTATATTATATCAAAGCACAAAGCACAGTTTGTCTTTTGGGATGACATTTTTCCATAAAAATGACAAATGTAATGTAAAAATCCACTCTGTGTACAGAAAAAGTCTTCATTTGCCTCTCTCTCTTGAACACACACACACACACACACATACCCACACCACTCGATTTGTGAATCTTTACATTGAACAATTAACACAATGTGTTGAATGACTTCAACTAAAAAAAACATATGCTGTGCCTAACTGACGACGGTCCATTTGTTTAATGGCTGCATTGTTTTATTTTTAATTAATGTTTTTTTCAAGCAGACATCATGTGCTTAGGTTTGGTTTTATGCCTGTATGGCAACTATATAGTTGTGATTTTTGAATCAAGTCTTCAACAGGAGCTACCTATACCGGTTCTTCTCAAACAATAATATCTTGACAAAATGATTTGGATAACGGTTCAATGACAATATCATCTCAGCCTGATTCTTACAGTTTTTAAACTAAAACTTTCCTCCTTTGTAAATGAACGCTAGCTTGGTCAAAGGATAAAAGTCGCTTGTTCAATGCTTGTTATTCTCTCAGGTGCCAGGAGAATGGTTCCGAATAACTCTCACTTACTCTATTACACATGTTGAATGCATTTAGAGTGCTTACTTCCCTTTGTGTATCAGATGGGTCAATTCTTGTTCTTGTTTTATAGCTGCTTTGAAACGGGGACTGTGAGAGAAATTATACAGACACAGCAAACAAACAAGTATAAATATTATGCCAGCAACAACATCAATTTTGACAACGGTTCTGGCACAGTATTCAAAATTTTGTGTAAAAGAATTTGGCAGACTACATTCAAAGCTGATTAGTTTAACAAATAAAACATGCATATGTGCAAATATCCTGCACACATACTGCCATAAAGACTCCAATTGCGTTTCACAACATTCACTTTATATATATATATACAACTGCCCTATGAGTTTATTTTTTACTTCAGAGAATACAGCCCGGGACATCTAATTCAACTGTCCAGAGTCATCATATTTCAAACTTAAAAACAGAATCTTTCACTTCAAGATTTCATAAAAGTTTTCAGCATCTGTATAGAACAAAATTAATAAACCCTTTCCAATACAGGAATTCGGAATATAACTCTGTCTGGTTTGTATCCATGGGCCAATCACTAGCGAGAGGTGTGTCTGGTTTGTATCCATGGGCCAATCACTAGCAAGAGGTGTGTTTGGTTTGTATTCATGGGCCAATCACTAGCGAGAGGTGTGTCTGGTTTGTATCCATGGGCCAATCACTAGCGAGAGGTGTGTCTGGTTTGTATCCATGGGCCAATCACTAGCGAGAGGTGTGTCTGGTTTGTATCTATGGGCCAATCACTAGTGAGAGGTGTGTCTGGTTTGTATCCATGGGCCAATCACTAGCGAGGGGTGTGTCTGGTTTGTATCCATGGGCCAATCACTAGCGAGAGGTGTGTCTGGTTTGTATCCATGGGCCAATCACTAGCGAGGGGTGTGTCTGGTTTGTATCCATGGGCCAATCACTAGTGAGAGGTGTGTTTGGTTTGAATTCATGGGCCAATCACTAGCGAGAGGTGTGTCTGGTTTGTATCCATGGGCCAATCACTAGAGAGGTGTGTCTGGTTTGTATTCATGGGCCAATCACTAGCGAGAGGTGTGTCTGCAACATGTTGACAAGGAGCAGGTGTGGATTATTTGTCCCACCAAAAGCAAGGGTATTCACTCTTTCACAACCCATACAAACCCGACCGTTATTTCCGAACGTATCGTCCATTGTAGAATTGTTCTTCTTTGATGACAGCTAAAATTTTGAAATTTCCGGAAAACATAAATGCTGGTAAAGGCCCAGACTAAAGTATATACAGAGAGCCAATTATATGCCTGAAAAAAACCCTTATAAAATTCATTGGAATCGCCACGAGGGAAAGATTGAGACTTCATTTGCATTTTCGAGTGATCAAGATGTGGATAACAACATGCCTTTTGATATTTGCTGATAGTTGATGAAAATCTACAATGACTTGATGGAGTTGATGCTGATTATGTTTTACCGGGAACACCGAGGACGCTCTTGTAATCAGTCCTTGACTATACAAATATGAATTCAGATTGTTCCATCCTTACATCTTAGACCCTTCAGACTTCAATCAGGCTGACCGGTCTATAAGGTCTATCAGCACCAGCAAACAACATACAAACTGCTTAACCGTAGCTGGTGAACAGCTGGACTTTGATATCTCTCATCTTCCAATACTTTCTACCCCAACTATGTTGACCAAGTTTTTTTTTGCCCAGACCAGCTGTGCTGCAGCAGGTCACTCAGAATTGTAGTAACTGTGTAGAAACTGTGTATCAACACGCTGGAATGCAGGCGTTAGATCGACGTTACAGGAAGCGACTGAAGCTAACAGTCTGAGCGGATATATCCGTACCTGGTCAGATAGAGCCAATTGAGTGGGTCCGGATATATCCGTACCTGGGAGACAATGAGTTAAGCACTCATGGTCAGGCTACACGTACTGGATCTCCTGTACAATCGAAAGTGATCTTTGCTGAAGTACTCTGATCCTGTTCCTCTGTTCAGCAGTACAGCTGTGCAGTTACTGCCCTGTTATTGTCTCTCAGGCTGCTCATCCAGTTACTAGTTCCTAACATCGCTCAAGTTAGCCAGTCAGTTATACTGCACTGGTGACATCTCTCCAGACAGCTATTCCTAGAGTTTCTGCACTGGTGACATCTCTCCAGACAGCTATTCCTGGAGTTTCTGCACTGGTGACATCTCTCCAGCTAGCTCTGCATGTAGTTGCTGCACTGGTGACATCTCTCCAGACAGCTATTCCTGGAGTTTCTGCACTGATGATATATATCTCTCCAGCTAGCTCAGACTGTATGTAGTTGCTGCACAGGTGACATCTCTCCAGCTAGCTCTGCATGTAGTTGCTGCACTGGTGACATCTCTCCAGACAGCTATTCCTGGAGTTTCTGCACTGATGATATATATCTCTCCAGCTAGCTCTGCATGTAGTTGCTGCACTGTTGACATCTCTCCAGACAGCTATCCATGCAGTTAGCGCACTGTTGACATCTCTCTAGCTAGCTATCCATGCAGTTACTGCATTGTTGACATCTGTCTAGCTAGCTATATTCATGCAGTTACTGCAATGTTGACATCTTTCCAGCTAGTTATCCATGCAGTTACTGCACTGGTGACATCTCCCCAGCTAGCTATATTCATGCAGTTACTGCAATGTTGACATCTTTCCAGATAGTTATCCATGCAGTTACTGCAATGTTGACACCTTTCCAGCTAGTTATCCATGCAGTTACTGCAATGTTGACACCTTTCCAGCTAGTTATCCATGCAGTTACTGCAATGTTGACACCTTTCCAGCTAGTTATCCATGCAGTTACTGCAATGTTGACACCTTTCCAGCTAGTTATCCATGCAGTTACTGCAATGTTGACACCTTTCCAGCTAGTTATCCATGCAGTTACTGCACTGGTGACATATCTCTTCATTGTATGACCATGTAACCCTCTTCAACCATTCAGAATGGCTTGAAACAGTGCGTGCTTCTGAAGGTTTTGTGGAAAACATAGGTGATGACGGGCACTGTTGCCTCTTTGATCAGCACAGCATATTAAGTATCACACTGTAACATATGACTTTATTCAAAGTGGATACCATCCTCAATTCAGATCATTTTACTTCCATCTTTGGAGCTTGAACCTTGCACTGGTACTGACGTTGCAAGCCATTTAATCTGCTATCATCTTGTTCACACCTCTCCAGTGTAAGCTATAGCTACACATATACATCTGTATCTCTCAACAAACTCTTTCTTTTATAGGTTTTCGTATTTCAGTTTCAAGCAGTTAATTGGTGCTTTAGCTGTCTCCCACTTTCAAGCTTTGAACAAGGCCTCTTGTCCGCTTTCTCTCTGTTCCGACCAGAATTCCACATTTTGAAAGCTTTGGCTTGCCATACAGTTGCAGTGATGCATGTATTCACTCTCACCTCTAAAACTCTAGCTGTCAGTGCATGGCAACTTGCTGCTAGCGAAGAGAAAGCCCAATCATATTCCAGCCACTGCTTTCCGATTCTACAGCGAAATTATACTCCAGCTTTCGCCTTTCACATATATATTCTCCTTCACCATATTCCAGCCTTTGCTTTTCACTTCTGCGGAAAAGTCACGGCAGTGTGGTACGTAAACCGCAGTTCACCGGACAAGAGCGCAAGAACACAACCATATTAATTACTATTATGACTCTTACAGCATCACCATCACACCCCTTCACCCGTAGTAATTGTTCAAGCTCCTGTCTCCTGAGTCACTGTGTAAAGTACTGTGGTAGCCTGACCTAAGCGTCCCACGGGGTTCGAACCTCACCACCTCGATACGGTCTATGGAGTCTGAGTGTTCCAACATGGGCGTCTCTAGGAGACTGTGATGGTGGTTCATGTGATGCGCAAGATGGCTGACGTTGCGACTGTGCGTTGGCTCCGTCATGTCCAGCTTGGCCTGTGTGTTGTGCTTCAGTTTGTAGCAGACGCGTCCCAGCACCACCACCAGGAGAAGGATGAGACCCACGCAGACTCCCAGCACGATGTACAGGATGGCTTTCTCTTGGTGACCTGCACACAGACAGACAGAAAGAAAATAAAAATTCTGCCTGGCAAAATGTTCTTGGTACAGTGGAACCCCCCTTTTAAGATCTCCACAAATCTGAGAAAAGCAGGTCTTCTTCTTCTTCTTCTGCGTTCGTGGGCTGAAACTCTCACGTACACTCGTGTTTTTTGCACGAGTGGAATTTTACGTGTATGACCGTTTTTTAGCCCGCCATTTAGGCAGCCATACGCTGTTTTCGGAGGAAGCATGCTGGGTATTTTCGTGTTTCCATAACCCACCGAACTCTGACATGGATTACAGGATCTTTTTTGTGCGCACTTGGTCTTGTGCTTGCGTGTACACACGGGGGGTGTTCGGACACCGAGGAGAGTCGGCACACAAAGTTGACTCTGAGAAATAAATCTCTCGCCGAACGTGGGGACGAACTCACGCTGACAGCGGCCAACTGGATACAAATCCAGCGTGCTACCGACTGAGCTACATCCCCGCCCCAAAAGCAGGTCTTAAATACGGAGGGAGTCTTAAATGGGGGGAGTCTTAAATGGGGGGAGTCTTAAAATGGGGGGAGTCTTAAAATGGGGGGAGTCTTAAATGGGGGGAGTTTTAAATGGGGGGAGTCTTAAATGGGGGGAGTTTTAAATGGGGGGAGTCTTAAATGGGGGGAGTCTTAAAATGGGGGAGTCTTAAATGTATATTCATTCATTCTAATACTTTGATTAAAGGTTATGCAAGGGACAACAATTTTAGAAAACTAAGCGCTAGAACCAATTGACAGCTTACCTTGCACAAAACGCACAACACTGAAAAGTTCCCTGATTACACCCAGGGGTGTCTCACTGTTGCTAGGTAACGTTCTCACTGTGGGTGCACCCACCGTGTGGTTTGCACATAACACTGTCAAGTTGGCGTCCGTCACACTGCCAACAGAAGTTTTCCCTGAATCTGTCGCTTCTGTCGACATGTCTGTATCACTCCCCTGCCCAGGTGGCCCCTCTCCTGGGTTTGTGGCACTCGCAGAACTATCCCTGGAACCGGCAGTGTCCCAGTTTGAATTTGAACCACCCTGGTTCCGGTTTGGACTGGTTCTGTCCCAGTCTCTGTCCCTACTGTAAGGATCTCTGTTCCCGTTTGGGTTTCGGTTCCCGTTTGGGTCTAAATGACCCTGGTCTCTGTGTGGACCCACTTGGTCTCTGTCCCGGTTTGAACCGGTAACCTCACCACCTGTGCCAAACCAGTCCTGGTTTGAACCAAACCGGTCTCCCGCCGAGCTGGATGAAGACGTCTTGTCTGAATTGAACCAGGGTCTTTCGGTGGTGATTGGATTGGGGAACGGAGGAGCAGGGGTGTGTGTTTTGACGTGTGTTGGATGAGAGCGCGGTGTTACGAACGTTGAAGTAGCCAATCCCTGGTTATCTGTTCCTCTCTCTCTTGCTGCTGTTCCGCCTGTGTACACAAGGGAACAGATGGTTATATACACACAGCGTGCACAAGATACAGATGGTTATACATGTATGTATACACACTGTGAGCTCAGAATCGTCATGAACTGCTTCAATCAATTCTACTGTGCTGTCCTGGGCTATATTCGTTTAATTAACAGGTACTGTGTGTGTTGGAGAAATGCCAAAGTAATCAGCTCAAATTGTGTGAGTGAGGGAGAAATATATGCCATCATCATTATGCACTTAATTAATCCAAGTGAACCTGCATGAATGTGTTCCATCTGCCTTTCTTTCGTGGTGTAGGTTGATGAAAATTATTAATGCTTACTTATTGACATGACATTAGTACAATTTACAACACGAAATCAGCAAAAAGGAATGAAGCCAACTGATGATGTCAGAAACAAAGGAATACACAGAGACAGGTGAGACCCCTCCCCCGCCCCCCCCCATTCCCCCTCTTACCCACACCCATTAATGTGTTACCAAAATTAACGTACACACGCTTACATCGTCCCAGCCCTGTGACAACTCAACTGATAACCATCCATCCATTAGTGAATGAACACACACACACACACACAACACACACACACAACCACACACACACATACACACACCCAATGACACACACACACACACAATGACACACACACACATACACACAGACACACACACACACACACACACACACACACACACACAATGACACACACACTCACACACACAATGACACACACAATGACACACACACACATACACACACACACACAATGACACACACACACATACACACAGACACAACCACACACACCATCAACAACAATGCAAAACACTGAATACACACAAGAAAACTCTAAATACAGGTACCTGTGGAAGCCTCGTCAACCGTCTCTGTTCGCAAGTAAGTCTCCAGCACCTGTGTTGACGTGGAACGGGGTGCAGAAAGCGCTCCACTGGGACTGGTGGGGCCAGAGTTGTCTTCTCTTGTTGTTGTCAGTTTGGTTACCTCCCCTTTCTTCTGCTTCTCTCCCTTGTCTTTCTTCTTTTTCTTTTTCTTCTTCCGCTTCCTGTTGGGTCCGAAGCGTCCTCTATGTCTGTGCAACTCTTTCAGGATGTTTTTGGGCACTGAAACAAACACACACAAAAAGGTATAGACATGTGAACGAGTGCATGTGCTTCTGACACATGCATTATCTTCAGTTTCAATGTTCTCTTGCGAATGTCGGTTCTTGTACATTGTGTGTGTGTGTGTGGAGGGGGGGGGAGTGGGATTAGGGAGGGAGGAGAAAAAGGAGCTGACGATGGAAAAAGTAAGGCTGGAGGGTGAGAGGGGTGGGGGGGGGAGGGGGGTAGGCAGCATAAGCACTCCAATGGCTTGTTGGAAGAGGATATATGACATGTAGGTAAATTGCTATGAAGAAAACGAAAGCCATCATAACAAGGAAGAAAAGCTCCATCTCTGCCTCGAACAATTTGTGTTGAATGCAACTGACCTGTTTTTTGGTTGTAAATGCACTCCTGGGCTCGATTTGCCCCTAAATTGTTATTTCTGTTTCGTCTATCAAATAGAGACAGGCACTGACAGAAACGTGTGAATGGGGGTGGGGTGGGGTGAGGCAAGACTTGCTCAAACATATAGGCTGGAATTCAAAACAGACATGAAGAGAGAGAGAGAGAGAGAGAGAGAGAGAGAGAGAGAGAGAGAGAGAGAGACAGACAGACAGAAAGACAGACAGACAGACAGACAGAGACACGCACAGACAGAGACACGCACAAACACACACGCACACATAAAGAGGGAGGGAGAGAGAGAGAGAGAGAGAGAGAGAGAGAGAGAGAGAGAGAGAGAGAGAGACTGAGAGAGAGAGAGAGAGAGAGAGAGAGAGAGAGAGAGAGAGAGAGAGCAACAGACAGAGACAAAGAGACAGAGACAAAGAGACAGAGCGAGAGAATCGACACTCAAAAACCAGGAGACAAGAGAGCGAGGTCTCTTTTTGGGGCAGAAGCAAAATTGTGATAAACCCGAGTGCACTCTTGTGATTGCTACCAAAGGCCAGCGCATTAGGGAATAGAGCAGCACTTAAAGATGGATTCTACAAGGGATTTTATTGTGCACGCACTCGGCCAATTCCCATGGCTGATTCCCTAAATGACCCATTGTGTGTGTGTGTGTGTGTGTATGTGTGTGTGTGTGTGTGCGTGTGTGTGTGAGGTAATTTGATGAGAAAAAGGGTAGGCAGGGGGCATGTTTTTAGAGAAGAGCTGGAGAGGCAGTTAAAAAACAAGTCGCGTAAGGCGAAATTACTACATTTGGTCAAGCTGTCGAACTCACGGGATGAAACTGAACGCACTGTATTTGTTCACCAAGACAGTACAGCGTCAATCCCCGCGTGAAGGAAATCGCTCACCTCCCACGTGCAAAACGTAGTGATATTGACACGCCAGATTAGCGCGGTAGCGTATTGTGCTAAACGCTTTTCTGTATTCTTGTTAACTTTCTGAGCTTGTTTTGAATACAACTTATTATCTATATGCGGGTTAGGGGGAAGAATTTACCCGATGCTCCCCAGCATGTCGTAAGAGGCGACTAACGGATTCTGTCTTGTATAGAATATAGTCAATTTTTGTAAAGATGTTAGTCAAGCAGTATGTAAGAAATGTTAAGTCCTTTGTACTGGAAACTTGCATTCTCCCAGTAAGGTCATATATTGTACTACGTTGCAAGCCCCTGGAGCAAATTTTTGATTTGTGCTTTTGTGAACAAGAAACAATTGACAAGTGGCTCTATCCCATCTTCCCCCTTTCCCCGTCGCGATATAACCCTTCGTGGTTGAAAACGACGTTAAACACAAAATAAAGAAAAATGTTTTTGGAATCAGGAAATGATAAAGAATAAGTTGAAATCATTTTTGGATCGATTTCTTAAATTTTAATCGTAAGACTAATTAATCTATTTTCGTTAATTGTGATCACATTTTAAGAGTAAACATGACATATGTATATATTTTTAGATTCAGAATGTGATGAAGAATACGATGCAATCAATTTTAAACTCATTAATTAAGTTTTAAGCCTACAAGCTGAAATGCAATACCAAAGTCCGGGCTTCGTCGAAGATTACTTGACCAAAATTTCAACCAATTTGGTTGAAAAATGAGAGCGTGACAGTGCCGCCTCAACTTTCACGAAAAGCCGGATATGACGTCATCAAAGACATTTATCAAAAAAATGAAAAAAACGTCTGGAGATACCATACTCAGAATCTCTCATGTCAAGTTTCATGAAGATCGGTCGAGTAGTTTTCTCTGAATCACTCTACACACACACACATACACCACGACCCTCGTCTCGATTCTCCCCTCTACGTTAAAACATTTAGTCAAAACTTGACTAAATGTAAAAAGCTCGCACAAAAAGGCATCAACATGTAGTTTCCTGAAACAGAGTGCTTGTGATCCTTGTTGACATCAGCTCTAATATGGGTAATTCTATGAAAAAGTAGACACACGGTTACATTTCTACATGTTTACTTGTGATTTCATCATTTTCACACACACACACACACACACACACACACACACTCACACACACACAAACAAACAAACAAACACACACACACACACACACACACACACACACACACACACACACACACACAAGTAAACCGAACTTTAATGTGTGTGAATGTGCATATTGTACCTTTTCCTTCTATCCTTTGTTCCTTTTGTTTGGTCATTTGTTCCCAGTTACCGTATGAGTTCCTATTCGAATCATGTGCTTCCACCATTCGTTTGGAAAAAACATGACAAATCTTAATTTCATGCGCTTTTATGTTATGTTGTGTTTATGTTATGCAATTTATATCGCGCACATAATTATCTCAACCACGGATTCAAGGCGCACGAATTTATTTATGCCGTGTGAGATGGAATTTTTTTACACAATATATCACGCATTCACATCGGCCAGCAAACCTCAAGCCTATCAGGGCGAGCATTCACCTTTCACGGCCTATTATTCCAAGTCACACGGGTATTTGGTGGACATTTTTATCTATGCCTATACAATATTGCCAGGAGAAACCCTTTTGTCAATCGTGGGATCTTTAACGTGCACACCCCAATGTAGTGTACACGAAGGGACCTCGGTTTTTCGTCTCATCCGAAAGACTAGCACTTGAACCCACCACCTTTTGTGCTTTCCAATT
>NC_090247.1:69113900-69126400 GCF_037325665.1 Littorina saxatilis
GAGGTACTTGTTGATTCCCGAAGCACAGGGGTTTCCAAAAACGTCCTCCGCGGCTTGAAGGTCACAGCGCTTGCGACCTTGACACGCGGTTCTGACCTCTGACACGGTGTCCTTGGACTGGCAATCTGCACACACACACAAGGGACGGTTTCATTACTATGACAACAATACCACATATAATAAATATCACTGCTGTTTTCTTTCTCAGAGGACAAAACGGCCAATTGAAACTGGATAAAACAATGTTTATATGTCGTGCCCAATTCACGGAATTGCCGAATTCGTAAAATGAATACGTTTTAGAAGCCTTTACGTATTTTCGGGAAAACACTACCGATTTCGCGAAATTGACAGCGTTTTGCCGATTATGCAAAATGGGCAATAATGTTGCCAAGTTCGCGAAGTCGGCAATTCCGTGAATTGGGCACGACATATACATATGGGTCCAAATGTCTTGGCTTTGTCTGATTGGTAGGAAAATTGATTCCAAATCAACAGACGTTCGACCGGTCAGGGGTCAGACCAATAGATCAGATTACAAACGTATGCGTCAATGACCGAAGACCGAAGTATTGGAACATCACTAAAACTTAATTTGTAGGCAAGTCGGGCTCCAGGCTCGATCCCACATATCCTGCCTCCAAGAGTTCAGTGTTGGTATTTGCGAGGAATTGACAAACTGAGTGGGTACCAAGCGCTGGGTCGGATTGGTTGAAATTGAGATGTTTAAAATTTCAAGTAATCCGACGCAGTTTTTAGGTTCCGCCCTTTTGGGCATTTTTTTCATGCACACCACCCCAGGGTTCCAACACACGGTTACCACCGACATCTCCTCTGACAAATCCATTATTCGGATCCAGATAGTCTGAGTAAGGCGCATTTCCAGGATCACGTACAGTAAAAAAGGTAAATGTATTCCCATAACCATCTGGTCGTAGGGGAGAGAGATGTAAAAGATGTCAACTTTTCTGGGGCCAGCTTTATGAGGGCGGTGCCCATCTCCTCTCCCTCGCTGTCTTTTCCTTCCCCAGCCGTGAATAGGTTCAGGTACCCATTTCCAGCTGGGTGGACTGGAGAGCGTTCTGAAAAAAAATCGGGTATTTGTATGAACCTCGACCTCCAGCGTGAGAGGCAAGCGCTCTATAACCACTGCGCCACTCCGCTCTCTACAGACACTGGCTGTATTTCATGAGGCATGTCTAGCCTGTCGTTCTCAACACACAAAAACTTATCGGCCCACCCCTTCCCTCTCTTTGTGTTACGAATGTACGCCTTTGCGTGAATTACCATCAGTTCCAAACCAGCCGCAACACGTAGCGTTCTCCCAAACACTGTTATGTCCCGTCCTCTGCTGTGTGCCGTGTTTTTAAAGCTCTCCACTGAAAACAATAAGTACTGCTCACAGAAAGCTGTCTGGCTGTTGAGTTTTGGTAAGTTTCCAAGTGGAGGGATTGCCTATGATAATGCCACGCAAAAGCCTGGCCATAATTATCTGAGACGGTTAGCCGAGTCGTTTACACGGGAAAGACGGTTCCTTTAATATCCACAACATTGAGATGCTTTGTCCAACATGATCTCTATTAGGACGGCGCGTATCACCACGTACAAGCACTAACTAGTTATTCATGGACGTTCGTCTCCTTTGTGCTTTGATACATGTACGACGAATCATTTCATAATGAGTGGATATAGTTATTGATAGAACGATGTGGGAGTGGAGAGAAAAACAGGAAACCCGTACGTGGTTATATTCTTTTGGCAGACGTAAGTGTTCGTTGTTTTACGCGTGATGGTTTTGTTGACACGCAGTACTTTCCTGGCTCTATTGCTCTCACTTTATCACGCGCGCACGCGCTGGCACGCATGTTAGCCTATGCACTCAAGCACGTAGGCATGCAAGCACGTGAGCGCGCGCGCACATCCCCCCCCCCACACACACGCACGTACACACACACACACGAAATGTTTTCTTTGAGAGAAGTTCTTAGCAATGACCCCATTCAGTCAGCAATTCACATTCACAATTATTTTCAAATTGTGGCCATTCTCTGTTAGCGCCGGGGCATTGACCTCCAAATTGTCAGGCGAGGATCACTCATAGAAAAAAAAATTAAATCTTAAAATTTTAAAAGTTATTCTTCGTAACGGTTCCTTCACGTCTTGACCTTAAATATTACTAAATTTTTTTGGCAAGCCAGTTGACTTTATTATAACTCATTTGCAGCTGTGAACTAAATATGACATTCGCCTGAACACTTGTCCAAAATGGCTTATTTGATAGTATCTGTCACAAGACAGGGGGCAAAACATTCAAGTAGGTCGCACCCAACCAACCCAAACCTCTCGAGTTGTTGGTCTTGGCTTACATTACGCCCAGTTCTCATTTAACTTCCCGAGACGTCTGGGCTCGCCGAGACACCTGATGCTCTAGTTGTCAAGGGCGACAGTCTCGGAGGTCTCAGGCGACAAGTCACTCACACGGAATTTTAATTAACGACTAATTGTCCCCCTTGAGGATTTTGGAGAAGTAGGTGTTTGGTGGACTTTTGCCTAATGGAACTAAATTGTCGTTTCTTTCTAATAGTGGGGTCTTGAGGTCACAACTATTATTTTGTTTGTGAAACTTACAAAACAGTTACCAGGTCAACGCCCTCAGAAGAGTTTATAATTCACTTTTTTTTTTTTACAAAGAAGACGTAAGCGGGGCTTTAATACTTTTCTTTGACAGTCTCAAGCAAACAAACAAAGCACGAGGCAAAACCCCCATTACACCGAACTGCCCAGTTGATGTTCACTGTTGCTTTAATGAGCGCTTCTGGGGTGATAACGCGAGACAACTCCTGTGATCTTGCCGCGAGGTGGCGCCTTTACCAACCGAAAGAAAGAAGGGGCATAATCTCTCCAGAACCGACCATTGTCTGTTTACCGTATAAAATGCACGACTTAGGCCACACACAAAAAAAAATAGGTGTGGTTAAGGTAACATAGCCAAAAAAAATAGGGTGGGAAGGTAGGCAATCACTTTTTTTTTTTAAACTTTTTTTTCTAATGTGTACAAATTAAACCTACTAGACAGGGAAATAAGTGTGCGACTCGAGCGCTTTCGCTTTTATTTTTTTGTTTTTTGTTTGTTTTGTTTTTGTTGACAAATGTAATAAAAAGTTACAGTGTCGGCCCCTAAAAATAGGGTAGGTCGGGTTACCGTAACCACACCTTTAGTTTTAGGCCTTACACACGAACTGTTACCAAACCGATATGCTATTTGGGACCAATGCAAGTGTTTTGTCCTTTCTCGTGTGATCTTGCCGCGAGGTGGCGCCAGTTACCAGCCAAAAGAAAGAGGGGGCATAAGTTCACCAGAAGCGCCCACTAAGGAATGAAACCTTAAAACAAAAAGGCCCTCAGATCGTTTTCAAAGTTATACCATAAGATTCTGCGTTACAAATAGTGCTACTGCGCAGGAGAACTGCCTTCACTTTGCGAATTGTTTTAAAAGCTGAATTACTTGTCGTAGGATAGAGACAGAAAGAGCACTCTTTGTGATAATTCGGTTGGGTTACTTTCCGTGTTTGTGAGACTTGTTACTAGGCGGCCGCGTCAAAGAAGGCGCTAGTCGTCTTGGCTCCAGGCGGCGCTTCTCGACTGCTCTTAGTTTCCAACACCGAAGAGGACCAGCGCCCTAAAGCGTATTTACTCACTTTGATTTAATTAAACGCCATACTTGCGGTACGTTTTCGAGCAAATTGTTGAGATTCGTCAAATTGGCCAGAAACTTCCCCCACACGGTCAGATCAATAGCATTCCTTTAAACGTCGGACGTGCTCAGTGAAAACAGCATTTACTACACTCTCAAAACAATCCACAGTGGAATGAAGCAAGTAACTCATAATCAGCTCTCCCTTGGGTCAAGACTGCCTGCAAAGACACAGCGTGTTTGCAAGTAAATCGCAGTCACAGCATTCCTGCGGGGTTCTGTGAAACAATCCATCGATTGAAAGAAGTACGCGCACAGTAAACTCCGAAGCCTTATGGGGCTCACAAATGGAAACTGCTAATATTTTTCTGTTTTGTTCTCTTTTTTACTCACACAATTCCTCCGAGGGTTTTCTGAAACAATACATCTATTGAACGAAGTAAGCGTACAGTAACCTCTGAAGCCTTTTGGGGCTCACCAATGGAAACTCCTCTTGGATGCCAGGAGACGGGTTCCGCATAACTCTTCCTTACTGCTGTTGTCTATATTTAGAGCGCTTATGTCCCTTTGTTTCTATGCTTTTGTTTTTTTCTTTTTTACACCCCCGGTATAGGGGTGTGTATCGGTTTCGGTCGATGTGTTTGTGTGTTTGTGTTCGCATATAGATCTCAAGAATGAACGGGCCGATCGTCACCAAACTTGGTGAACAGGTTCTATACATTCCTGAGATGGTCCTTACAAAAATTGGGACCAGTCAAACACACGGTTAGGGAGTTATTGGTGGATTAAGATTCTACAAGGACTTATAGAGGGAGATATTAATGGTCAAAGGGAAATAACCTTCTCAGTTGGTGGCAGTGAGAATGGTTATTTCCCTTTGACCAACGGGGGTGTTTTTCCTACCTCGGAGGAATTTCTTGTTTCTTTAGCAATCACGTGTTTACAGATAATATCTTATGCAGCTGATGTGATCCCAACGAAGCCGCCGCCCTTAAGCTATTCACTGGGCGAAGTCTACTTCACTAAGCTCACTGCACGAAGCTTGTGCACTGAATGTTCAGGTAAAAAGACTTCGCGAAGTCAGCTTCGGGCTCAATTAAGGGCATTTTGGTTTTAGAGACATAATTGACCGAGGGAAACAATGACCAAATTGAATGATTTCACTTAATTTCCTTCTTGTCCTGATAGACAATCTTTAAATGAAAGACAGAAAGAAAGGCAACACTTTTGTTTATGTTTGGACGAACCTTGCCAGTTTATTGTTCAGCTAACTCTTTGCCATATCAGTGTGAAAAAACCTTTGTCCATCAACTTGCGTAAAACTGCTCCATAATGATTCTCCTGTGAGTACTACTTACTTGACTAGTAATCAGACGAACAGTAATGCAATGTTCAACAAAGTAGATATATTACACTGCGTTTTCTTACACGGCTTTCCATAAGCTAACTGACCGCAGAACTTTCTCGAGAAGTAACACACTTTTCCCCATACACAATCGATGAATTGAACAAATCGAAGTGTGCTGCAAATACTCCAAACCATTTTCGAACAAATTAAGCGAAACTGTTTTCAGCTTCGTCTAATCACACGCATCTCACACACACGCCTCTTTTCCGACCTTTCTCTCCCCTCTCTCTAGCCAAGACTGTCTATCTAGGCGCGCCGAGAACACTGGTCTTGGCGAAGGAACACTCGTCTCGGTGACGGCGGCGCTCGTGGAGGTGCGAGAGACCCAATCAATCGGAAGGAAGCAAATTAAAAGCACGCCTTTCCGCGTCACCAGCGCGAATGTTGAGATCTATTTTGGACGATATCCAATGAATTCTTGCGCGCCTGCCTCTTTTTGGGGGGTTGACGAAAACCTCCTCTGGCTAAATGCAGGGAAAAAACCCTGAGAGGTGTTTTTTTTCACCCCTGTGTTTGAAAAACTTTCTTACACCGAAGAAGGAAAGGAAAAACACGAAGGAAAGTGAAGTAAACAAAACGGTGACGGAAAAGAAGCGTTCGTCCAGAAGAAACCTCCCTCGGCAAATGCGAAAGCCCTGCATTTTGTCTGAGTGTGAAATCTCGTAAGGGAAAGGATGAAAGAGATGAAGCGGCGAGAGCTCCAGGAGAAGAAGAAGAAGAAGAAGAAGAAGAAGAAGAAGAAGAAGAAGAAGAAAGATTGCTTGACTGAATTATAGACTGACTGATAGCATCTTCAACGTTTCAGGCCCTTTAAATCACATCCGATCTCACATTCATTTCTCTTCTTACATTCTTTCAAAAGGTCAAATTAAAAAAACTTCGTCTCTGGTTTGGATGCAAGAGAGAAACAAGTTAGAGGAAAAACAAAAAGAAGAAGCAGACGAACAACAACAAGCAAGACGAACAACAACAAACAAAGACGAACAACAACAAGCAAGACGAACAACAACAAGCAAGACGAACAACAACAAGCAAGACGAACAACAACAAGCAAGACGAACAACAACAAGCAAGACGAACAACAACAAGCAAGACGAACAACAACAAGCAAGACGAACAACAAGCAAGACGAACAACAACAAGCAAGACGAACAACAACAAACAAAGACGAACAACAACAAACAAACAACAAGTCGCGTAAGGCGAAATTACTACATTTAGTCAAGCTGTGGAACTCACAGAATGAAACTGAACGCACTGCATTTTTTCACAATGACCGTAGTCCGCCGCTTGTGCAAAACGGAGTGAAACTGACAAGCCTGTTTAGCGCGGTAGTGGTTTCGCTGTGCTGCATAGCGCGCTTAACTGTACCTCTCTTCGTTTGAACTTTCTGAGCGTGTTTTTAATCCAAACATATCATATCTATATGTTTTTGGAATCAGGAACCGACACGGAATAAGATGAAATTGTTTTTACAACGATCTCGGAAATTTAATTTTAATCATAATTTTTATATTTTTAATTTTCAGAGATTGTTTTTAATCCAAATATAACATATTTATATGTTTTTGGAATCAGAACATGATGAAGAATAAAATAAAAGTAATTTTGGATCGTTTTATAAAAAAATAATTTTAATTACAATTTTCAGATTTTTAATGACCAAAGTCATTAATCAATTATGCTGAAATGCAATACCGAAGTCCGGCCTTCGTCGAAGATTGCTTGGCCAAAATTTCAATCAATTTGATTGAAAAATGAAGGTATGACAGTGCCGCCTCAACTTTTACAAAAAGCCGGATATGACGTCATAAAAGACATTTATCGAAAAAATGAAAAAAGTGTCTGGGGATATCATACCCAGGAACTCTCATGTAACATGTCATAAAGATCGGTCCACTAGTTTACTCTGAATCGCTCTACACACACACACGCACAGACACACACACACACAGACACACATACACCATGACCCTCGTCTCGATTCCCCCTCTATGTTAAAACATTTAGTCAAAACTTGACTAAATGTAAAAACAACGTTTACAGCAGTGAATAATGCTAAGAGAAAGAAGTCAACACAGATGACGACGACGACAACAAAAACTACAAAGAAAAAAATTCGAGAGAGAGAGAGAGAGAGAGAGAGAGAGAGAGAGAGAGAGAGAGAGAGAGAGAGAGAGAGAGAGAGAGAAACATAGAGAGAGAGAGAGACATAGAGAGAGAGAGAGAAACATAGAGAGAGAGAGAGAGAGAGAGAGAGAGAGAGAAACATAGAGAGAGAGAGAGAGACAGACAGACAGACAGACAGACAGACAGACAGACAGACAGCAGTCAGACAGAGACACAGAGAAAGAGAGTGACAGAGACAGAGAGAAAGAGAGAGAGGAGGATGAGAAAACAGATCGCGGAGGGGGGGGGGGGGGGGGGGGGGGGGGGGTAAAATGAAGATCTGATGAGCTAGACCAGTGGTCTATTTGGAGACCCCCGTCTGATCTGGTTCAGTGAAAGCCCATAGTCTGCGCTATTACTGTATACGGCTATATTTAGTCAGGTCTATATCCTTTCTGGTTGGGCTGGGAGGTTACTTTGACAAAATGATCAAGTGAAGGTTGCGCTTAAGGTATGTTCTTGGCGACAGTCCGAGGTTTATTAATTTACTGTGGTCCCTCGAACAGTTCTTTTCATTCAGATTTGCGACAATGTTTTGCTACCTTTCTGTGGACTCGTTCTCTTTTCTCTGCTTTTTAAAAAACAAATCTGCAAACACTGATCTGGTGTCTGTTGTGATTATTGCTAAACACATCCAAACAAAAACGAAAAACAATAAAGTCATAGTGTTTGATGACGCAGAACTGGCCTTGATTTCCAAACAAACAAACACACACACACACACACACACACACACACACACACACACACACACACACACACACACACACACACACACACACACACACAGAGAGAAAGATAGACAGACACGGACACACACACACTCACACACACACACACACACACACACACACACACACACACAGTGAGAGAGAGACGAGGAGGGGTGAGAAAAGGAGGTTGAGAGTTAGAGGAGGGAGAGAGAGCATGTGTGTGTGTGTGTGTGTCTCTCTCTCTCTCTCATCCCCCCCTCTCTCTCTCTCTCTCTCTACCTCTCTGTCATTTCTCCCCCTACTTCATGGCTACAGGTTATAACCTTGATCTTTCCCAGCAGCTGCTATTTTCATCCCTGAGCTGTTATTCCTCTCGTCAGCGCATCGACACTTGTGCCAACTTGACAACATCGACCGCTGCGTGATGAAGCTAAGACCCTTGATCTCCCAATCTCATTACAACACAACGCAATTCGACCCTGCAAAAGACGGCAAACGGTAAAAACAGTAGGGGTAGGGAGGGGGGGGGGGGAGTAGGGGAGGAGGTTAAGGGGATGATGGGTGGGTGAAAGAATGTCATGCTGGAGAGCGGGAGGGGGGGGGGAGAGAGATAGATAGATAGAGAGAGAAAGAGAGAGAGAAAGAGAAAGAGAGAGAGACAGAGAGAGAGAAAGAGAGAGAGAAAGAGAGAGAAAGAGAGAGGGGGTATAGTTCCATGCAATCTTTCCAACCACTTTACAACAAATCGCTGCTCCGTTGCTTCACATAATGCAGAGAGAGAGAGAGAGAGAGAGAGAGAGAGAGAGAGAGAGAGAGAGAGAGAGAGAGAGAGAGAGAGAGAGAGAGAGAGAGAGAGAGAGAGGCACACATGCATACACACGCTCGCACACACACACACACACACACACACACACACACACACACACACACACACACACACACACACACGCACACACACACTCAATCAATCAATACGAAGCTTATATTGCTATTTCATATGTTACGTGGATTTCCATTGGGCAAAACTGAGCTCAGTGCAAAAGTGATATCGACGACATTTCCGTCGATATCAGTTTTGATATCGACGACCTCTTTATTGCTTCCCCACTTCCAAAAAAAAACCCAACATTTAAAAACAAACAAATATATATGAAAATTTAATAATCCCAGAATTTAGTTGAGCAAGTGAATAAAGACTTTTTGAAAGAAAAGACATTTTGAAATACTGAAAAGTACAAGAAAAGAGTGAACAAAAAGAAATAATAATCAGAGGGAGGGATATGGAACAGCCAAAATTGAGACAAATACTTTTGTAATTTCTTTACAGTAAATACAAAATGTCCAGAGAATTAGCAATATATCTAACATTGACTGACTGTGTGATGATATCTTCTGCTATTGGTCTGTTTCGACAGTGATATCAAAATCTCGACCGGAGCTTCCACTGTCTCAACAGACCATAGCAGAAGATATCATCACACAGTCCGTCAATATTGGGTAATATCGCGCGTATCCCGTGGGTACAGTTCTAAGCGCTTGTCGAAGAGCTGTCAACACAGGACTAACAGAAAACAAGTCGCGTAAGGCGAAAATACAACATTTAGTCAAGTAGCTGTCGAACTCACAGAATGAAACTGAACGCAATGCAACGCAGCAAGACCGTATACTCGTGGTCCACCGCTCACGGCATAGGCAGTGAAATTGACAAGAAGAGCGCGCGAGCGGGGTAGTGGTTACGCTATGCTGCATAGCACGCTTTTCTGTACCTCTCTTCGTTTTAACTTTCTGAGCGTGTTTTTAATCCAAACATATCATATCTATATATTTTTGGAATCAGGAACCGACAAGGAATAAGATGAGAGTGTTTTTAAATTGATTTCGAAAAAAAATTTTTGATAATAATTTTTATATATTTAATTTTCAGAGCTTGTTTTTAATCCGAATATAACATATTTATATGTTTTTGGAATCAGCAAATGATGGAGAATAAGATAAACGTAAATTTGGATCGTTTTATAAATTTTTATTTTTTTTTACTATTTTCAGATTTTTAATGACCAAAGTCATTAATTAGTTTTTAAGCCACCAAGCTGAAATGCAATACCGAAGTCCGGGCTTCGTCGAAGATTACTTGACCAAAATTTCAACCAATTTGGTTGAAAAATGAGAGCGTGACAGTGCCGCCTCAACTTTCACGAAAAGCCGGATATGACGTCATCAAAGACATTTATCAAAAAAATGAAAAAAACGTTCGGGGATTTCATACCCAGGAACTCTCATGTCAAATTTCATAAAGATCGGTCAAGTAGTTTAGTCTGAATCGCTCTACACACACACACGCACAGACAGACAGACAGACAGACACACACACATACACCACGACCCTCGTCTCGATTCCCCCTATATGTTAAAACATTTAGTCAAAACTTGACAAAATGTAAAAAAGAACATCTACAGACGAACATAAACACTATCACACACTAGCAGACCCTAACAAACATACAACAAACAACTGTTTAACAACAATGTACACATCAATAGCTAGGTCCAAACAAAATAATATTAAGCACACACAAAACACCTCTCACAGAGCACAACACGAGGATGTCATTTGGGGCGCAACACATCGCGTCGAACATGAAAGTCACAGCCATGCTACGGGAAGAACTGAGTCTTCAACCTACTCTTGAACGCGTCAAGAGAGGGGCTCTGGCGAAGCTCCAGCAGCAGGGAGCTCCAGACACACACAGGAAATGACCAAAACTACGAGACAGAGGGGGGCAGGTGGGGATGGAATCAGGTTAAAGCAACGGACAGAAGAGGGGTGACGAAGGGGGTTGGAGCGAGACTGGGGTCAGAGGTAAGGCACACACAAAAAAGTCTGTTTACGGTAACATAGGCCAAAAAAATAGGGTCGGTAGGTCGGGATTATTCTCCAAAAAAACATATTTTTAAGTTATTTTGCCTAAAAACAAAGACTTTTTATTCTATTTTTATTTCTTATTTTTTTAATATTTTTTTTCCCAAATGCCAAAACAAAGTCCAGGGTCGCGCGAAAAAAATTAATAGGGTCGGTCGGGATACCGTAAACAGACTATTTTTGTTTTGTTTTGCCTAAGCTAGAACAAACCATGGAGGAAATGCCACAGGCTGACATAAAGTCGAAGAGAGAAATAGCGGAGAGAGGGACAACCTCGACAGGAGAAAAAAACACACACAACAAAACAACAACACGACTACATCTGTTCCGAAATCGATTTTCCCACAAATGTGCAATTTTCGACCAAGTTTCTTCTTAATTCGGTTTCTTTTCCTTCTTCGTCACTGCTGTCAGGTAGCTTCTTCGGTGTATTTTGTCTCCCTCTCTCTTGACCTTGCCCAGGGAAAAACATTGCACACAAATAGTAGAGACGGAAGATGCGCGAGTAAGGGTGGGGGTGGGGGTGGGGGGTGGAATGGATGCTAGAAAGATGGATTATTTTGGCACACGGAGGTGAACTGACTCAGCAGAGAAGTAAACATGATACAAATTGTCCCCACCCCTTTGGGAATCCGATTGAAATCTCATTATACTGTCTGTGAGTTAAAATGGTGCTGACGCTAATTTTCTTCTTCTTTTTTTTTTATAAAATTGTTTTAAATTAAGAGGCTTCCGCGTACCTTAGACTAGGTCTCCTTTTATTTCTCTGAGAAAAAAAATGCATCGCTTTTCTTTTTCGTTACCCAAAAAAGTTAAATATGTTGTACTCGTAGACCTTAAACCCGGACCCAAGAAAACAACTAAACAGAAGTGCTTCTGTATATATATACAAAACAGCTGACGTTTTCTTTTCGTCTGCTGATCCTCCTCCATCTGAGAGAGAGAGAGAGAGAGAGAGAGAGAGAGAGAGAGAGACAGAGAGAGACAGAGACAGAGACAGAGACAGACAGAGACACAGAGAGACACACAGAGAGAGACAGAGAGAGTATGTGTGTGTTGGGGTGCGTGCGTCCGTGCATGTGTGCGCGTCATTCTGTGTGCGTGCGTGTGTGAGTGCGTGCGCGTTTTGCTGTTTCGGGGTCACATTGATTTCCCTTTTTCCTGGTCAGCGCATTACATAGAGTGCAATTTCTAGAGTTAAATGCTGTAAGCTTGTTATCTTGTCTCAGACTTTTACATTTAGTCAAGTTATGACTAACTTGACTAAATGTTTTAACATAGAGGAGGGAATCGAGACGAGGGTCGCGGTGTATGTGTGTGTGTGTGTGTGTGTGTGTGTGTCTGTGTGTGTGTGTGTGTGTCTGTGTGTCTGTGCGTGTGTGTGTGTAGAACGATTCAGAGTAAACTACTGGACGATCTTTATGACATTTTTCATGAGAGTTCCTGGGTATGATATTCCCAGACGTTGTTTTCTTTTTTTCGATAAATGTCTTTTATGACGTCATATCCGGCTTTTTGTAAAAGTTGAGGCGGCACTGTCATACCTTCATTTTTCAATCAAATTGATTGAAATTTTGGCCAAGCAATCTTCGACGA
>NC_090247.1:69133900-69137253 GCF_037325665.1 Littorina saxatilis
TAAGCTCTTATCTCTTTGATATTTCTGTGGTTTTTGTCCCACGATAGTTTCATGATTTTAAGCGGAATGGATCTCGAGTGTGTTTGGTACAACGGAGCGCCCCCTGCCGCCAAAAATGTGACTAGCCGCGCATGCGCACTCGAAACTCCGAAGGGGTGTATTGAAGCCACAATGCACAAAATGAAAATATTGAGAATTGCACTGGGCATCAACACGAAATCGTTGAAAGTTGGATATAAAGGGCAAATCATGGACTGGGTGGCCGAGTGGTAACGCACTTGCGCTCGGAAGCGAGAGGTTGCGAGTTCGACCCTGGGTCAGGGCGTTTGCAATGTTCTCCCCCCTTTCCTAACCTTGGTGGTGGGTTCAAGTGCTAGTCTTTCGGATGAGACGAAAAATCGAGGTCCCTTCGTGTACACTACATTGGGGTGTGCACGTTAAAGATCCCACGATTGACAAAAAGGGTCTTTCCTGGCAAAATTGTTTAGGCATAGATAAAAATGTCCACCAAAATACCCGTGTGACTTGGAATGATAGGCCGTGAAAAGTAGGATATGCGCCGAAATGACTGCGATTTGCTGGCCGATGTGAATGCGTGATGTATTGTATAAAAAAAAATCCATCTCACACAGCATAAATAAATCCCTGCGCCTTGAATATGTGCGCGATATAAATTGCATAAAAAAAAATAAAAAAAATAAAAATCCCTGCGCTTAGAACTGTACCCACGGAATACGCGCGATATAAGCCTCATATTGATTGATTGGTTTAAGCGTGTTTATTCAAATTCACATACACACGTTTCAAACAATAACAACATTGAGAACGTTAACAAGCAGATTGCTTATGGACACGTTCTTGAACTTATAATCAATACACATTCAGATAGCGAAACATGGCGAACAAGTGATAGCTTCAACACTTATCTTGATAATCTTTAATTATATTTTATACAAATAGGGTAAAGAGAGAGAGAGAGAGAGAGAGAGAGAGAGAGAGAGAGAGAGAGAGAGAGAGAGAGAGAGAGAGAGAGAGAGAGAGAGAGAGAGAGGGAGAGGGAGAGAGAGAGAGGGAGAGAGAGAATGCCTGGCTACATCAATTGCACAGTTAATATAATATCAGCCGAAGCGATTAGTTAACATAACATAGTCTTGTACAACAGAGAATATTTTCGTGTTCAAAGATATAGTTAAATCAGTATTTCCAAACAAGAGTGTTTTGCAGTCCAGAACGTGTGTTGGCAGACTATTGAATAAAATGGTTCTATGTTCTTTAAATTTTGGACAGTGTAATAAGAAATGTTCAGAATCTTCCGGGCATGCTCCACACGTACATTCTAAATTATCAGAGAGGTGTCGGTTAACTAAGTCTTGTTGCAAATCGCTCATGTTTAATCTCAACCTGCTGTGAAGTACCTGTCCCTGGCGGTTGCCTAGATAATAATACGGTGGAACAACAACATCTCCATCGGTCAAATACCTTTTAAATTCACCAACTGACTGCGTTTGTTGTATATTTTCTGGAAGATTATTCCACAAAGCTGTCGTTGAAGGAAAAAATGAAGATTTATATAACTCACTTCTGCACAATGGAAGCTTACGTTCAAGAGGGCGTCGTCTGTGGTAAGGATTTACATCGGAAACCAGGACCGGCAGTTTGGAATATAAATATTCTGGGGTTAAACGATTTACAATTTTATAATACAGCAAAAGTTTATGACGACGTCGCCTTTCTTTCAGGGGCACAAAACCCGATTCGTTATACAGTTTTTGGTGGCTTGTGCCACGTACTGCACCTACAATGATTCGAATTGCATCGTATTGATTGATTGATTGAAATCAGGCAAATAATCAGATCAACGTTAAATAAAAAGAAAAGGAACAAGTCGCGTAAGGCGAAATTACTACATTTAGTCAAGCTGTGGAACTCACAGAATGAAACTGAACGCACTGCATTTTTTCACAATGACCGTAGTCCGCCGCTTGTGCAAAACGGAGTGAAACTGACGAGCCTGTTCAGCGCGGTAGTGGTTTCGCTGTGGTGCATAGCACGCTTTTCTGTACCTCTCTTCGTTTGAACTTTCTGACCGTGTTTTTAATCCAAACATATCATATCTATATGTTTTTGGAATCAGGAACCGACAAGGAATAAGATGAAATTGTTTTTAAATCGATTTCGGAAATTTAATTTTGATCATAATTTTTATATTTTTAGTTTTCAGAGCTTGTTTTTAATCCAAATATAACATATTTATATGTTTTTGGAATCAGGAAATGATGTAGAATAAGATGAACGTAAATTTGGATCGCTTTATATAACAAAAAAAATTATTACAATTTTTTAATGACCAAAGTCATTAATTAATTTTTAAGCCACCAAGCTGAAATGCAATACCGAAGTCCGGCCTTCGTCGAAGATTGCTTTACAAAAAATTCAATCAATTTGATTGAAAAATGAGGGTGTGACAGTGCCGCCTCAACTTTTAAAAAAGCCGGATATGACGTCATTGAAGGTATTTATCGAAAAAAAAAGTCCGGGGATATCATTCCCAGGAACTCTCATGTCAAATTTCATAAAGATCGGTCCAGTAGTTGAATCGCTCTACACACACACACGCACAGACACACACATACACCACGACCCTCGTCTCGATTCCCCCTCTATGTTAAGACATTTAGTCAAAACTTGACTATATATGTAAAAAGGTTGCGGTATGTGCGTCCAAAATTTCGTCCATCTTTTACTCCAAGTATACTTATATTCCTGTTGTTTATAATGATCTGGTTAGTCGAATGGGTGTGTGTGTGTGTGTGTGTGTGTGTGTGTGTGTGTGTGTGTGTGTGTGTGTGTGTGTGTGTGAGAGTCTGGAAAATCTTGTGTGTGCATTGAGCGTGCTTATGTGCGTGCGTTTGCGAGCGCGTTTTGTTGTGTGAAGAGGGTCTGGGGAGAGGTTGGGCTCAGGCTTGGGCGGAGAAGCATAATCTTGTTTGAAGACAAATGGAAAAAAAAAACCCCGGAAATTCTTGCGTGACCGGGTTATGGCCGGGTATTAAACTGAGACGACAGGAAAATCACGTAGTTCTGATTTTTGGATGTTGTTATAAATTCCAAGCACGCCATTTTTACCGGAAAGAGACAAATTGCTGTGAGAGTTGCGTCCCTTCCCATCGGTAAAGGGCCACGCCATGGGATATTTTGTAATGAAATCTTTCAAACTTTTTGTGCAGAAATTTGTTTTACATTGTTTTGCTTCATGAAAGCAATGAGGAAAAGGCCACACGCAGTCTCTCTCAGAGAGAGAGAGAGAGAGAGAGAGAGAGAGAGAGAGAGAGAGAGAGAGAGAGAGAGAGAGA
>NC_090247.1:69137453-69179953 GCF_037325665.1 Littorina saxatilis
AAAAAACACGAAGACATTCTGATATACAGAGAAAGGCAAACACTCATACACCCCCACAGTGTTGTCTAAGCATGTTAGCTGTGTCATTTACGAGATGAATTCAACAAAACTGAGTTTCCCTCTGAACCAAACGCAAGCAGGTCGTAAGGTGTTGGTATTGTATCAAAGAAGAAGTATGCTCCGATCCCATGTATAGAAGCCTCGACATCTGTGGTGGTGTACACGGTTGATTACATAATTGTGTAAATGATTGTGTAGGCCAAACAAAAATATATGTTGGTTTAGGGTAACGTAACCAAAAAGGAGTCGGTAGGTCGGCTTTTAAAAAAACCTTTTTTTATTTAAATTTAGTCGATTTTAAAGGAGGTTACTTCCCTTAGTCTGGGTATGGTTCGCAAAATGTACCAAAAGTTTTGGGTTTTTTTTTTAAGAAATGAAAAAAAAGTGTTAGGGTCGGCGGGAAAAAATAGGGTCGGTCGGGTTACCCTAAACCAAAATATAATTTTGTTTGGCCTTACACAATGTTTACATGATTGTTTACATGACTGTTGACGCTGGCAGGATGGTATGTTTAAACCTGATCCCGTGTAAAAGACTAGAGAGATCAGTCTGTGGTGATGTCAAGTATCCAGGCATGAGACCAAGGGTAGGGCGGATGGTGGCGAGAGAGGTGAAGGGACGGGGAATGTTTACAGTGCTGTGAGCAGTGCCCACCAATGTTTAGCTCAGGCACCGTCGCGGCAGACGCGCCTTAGTTCTATGCAGGAAAATGCAGCGCGCTATTCTAGCCATCTGGCCAACTGTCGTCCTCATCTCTAAGGCAGACTGATACCAAGAGGTGTAAGTTACACCCGCCTTCAGGCTCAGGCATTTGCAAACGCTCGACTCAAGACTATATCGTTCAGAAGGAGGAACGCTACCTTTTAACCTCAAGCTGATTTTTTGGGCATCGCCTGTGAAGTCTGCAGGATCACAGGAAGTAAGGTTGGGATGGGGGGGGGGGGGGGGGGGGGGAAGTAAAAGCAGACGGAGGATCATTGAGTGGGTTCACCATCAAACTCGAAGAGCTGACCACAAGAATAGCGAGAGTCTGCCAAGTCTACAGGACGGGAAAAAAAGTCAACACGTCAATTCTACTGGCCCCGGCTGGCAAAGACTGGCATGTGTTGACCGAGTCTGACTGTACATGCTGCTGGTGGTGAGTGTGTGTGGTTCTCCTCTCTCTAGGAGAGAGAAGGTCTGTGTATGTGTGTGTGTGTGTGTGTGTGTGTATGTGTGTGTGTGTGTTTTGTGTGTGTGTGGTGTGTGTGTGTGTGTGTGTGTGTGTGTGTGTGTGTGTGTGTGTATGTGTATGTGTTTGTGTGTGTGTGTGTGTGTGTTTGTGTGTGTGTGTGTGTGTGTGTGCGCGTGTACGCGCGCCTATGTCTGAATCTATCGGTCCGTTTATTCATTTATTTGTTCATGTCTCGGAGTTTATTCAAAAGAGGACCGTGCTAGTAGACAACCTCAAGTCAATTCCACCTCGATTTTCGAAGATTCTTTGAGCGGAGAAGATGAAAAGAAAGAAAACACCAACCAATGAACAGTCTGCTCCCAATCGTGCTGCTTTTCATTGACAAGGCGGAACTGTCGGACTCTTTCTTTACAGGCAGACGCCGTGAAGGACAAAGAAGGCCGTGCTAGGCTACCTTTGGTCCTCTCTGTCTGACGTGGGAAGACAGTATCGTCTACCGTCATTTCTTTCAATACAGTCTGTGTCGTTTTCAGCGAAAAGGGACATGATAGAAACTCTCTTTCCCCTGTGTCACACCCCTCTTTCTCTCCCTCCGCCTCTCCGTCTGTCTGTCTATCTATCTGTCTCTGTCTGTCTATCTGTCTGTCTGTCTGTCTCTCTCTGTCTGTCTATCTGTCTCTGTCTGTCTGTCTGTCTGTCTATCTCTGTCTGTCTATCTGTCTGTCTGTCTGTCTGTCTGTCTGTCTCTGTCTGTCTATCTGTCTGTCTCTGTCTCTGTCTGTCTGGCTGTCTCTGTCTGTCTATCTGTCTGTCTGTTTATCTGTCTGTCTATATGTCTCTGTCTGTCTGTCTATCTATCTGTCTATCTGTCTGTCTGTCTATATGTCTCTGTCTGTCTCTGTCTGTCTATCTGTCTGTCTGTGTCTGTCTATCTATCTGTCTGTCTGTCTATCTGTCTCTGTCTGTCTGTCTCTGTCTGTCTGTCTGTCTATCTGTCTGTCTGTGTCTGTCTATCTGTCTTTGTCTGTCTATCTGTCTCTGTCTGTCTATCTGTCTGTCTGTCTATCTATCTATCTATCTATCTGTCTGTCTATCTGTCTGTCTATCAATCTGTCTTTACTACTTTGTCTCTCTCTGTACAATGGAACCCCCCTTTTAAGACCCCCACTCCCCCGATTTAAGACTCCTTCCCTTTCAAAACCCTCCTTG
Organism: Littorina saxatilis; assembly: GCF_037325665.1. NCBI lineage: Eukaryota > Metazoa > Mollusca > Gastropoda > Littorinimorpha > Littorinidae > Littorina > Littorina saxatilis. The sequence continues at coordinate 69,139,897 of NC_090247.1, forward strand.
CTCAGACGTTCTCTTCATAGCCTCTATACATGTAGCCCCATTTTAAGATTTCTTCCTTTTTAAGACCTGACTTTCTCAGATTGGTGGAGGTCTTAAAAGGGGGGTTCCACTGTTCTATGCCCTAAGGTGGTCGCGACGAAGAAACCAAACTGTATAGTCTCAGACTCACTCCTGCCCCCCCCCCCCTCCTTTCCCTGTCAACAGCAGGCACACAGCGAGTCTTGTACTGACATGGATCGTGCTTCATGAAAACAACCGTGCTAGCACACTCCTTTCCCTGTCAACAGCAGGCACACAGCGAGTCTTGTACTGACATGGATCGTGCTTCATGAAAACAACCGTGCTAGCACACTCCTTTCCCTGTCAACAGCAGACACACCGCGAGTCTTGTACTGACATGGATCGTTCTTCATGAAAACAACCGTGCTAGCACACTCCTTTACATCTTTCGGCAAGAAGATACAACCTTTACATCCAGGTTTCTTTCAAAAGAGAAAAAGAAAGAAGAAACAAAAGAAAAATTGTGATCACTGAAAAGAAAACGCTACAGTCCGGAACAGTTCAGGTTATCTTCGGCTTGTGACCATTGAACAATCCGCCGTAGCAAGCGTCCTCCAGACATCTACATGTATGCTTTGACTAACGGATCTGACCGTGCTGGTTGACTACAGCCTGTTTTTTTCCCGCGTTTTGTAAGTTCGTAGCTACAAACCTCAGTTCATTTTCTGTAGATGATCTGATTATTATATGTGTGTCTGTTTATTGCAAAGATAACTGGGTCCACGTGCTATTGAATGTTTTGTTTTGACTTGGATGAATTAAACGTTCATTCCTTGTTTTTTGTTGTTGTTGCTTCATTTAAATTGCGGACCCAAGCATTTTTATTAACACGCTGGAAGCCGCTGGAAGCCGCCTTGACCTGTCCAAAGGACCGTGCTGTCTGACTACCTTTGTTTTTTTCTCTCTCTAAAGTCTGCTTGTGTCCTTTTAACCCCTGAATGCCTGAGCCAATGAAAAGAGCCCGTGCTAGTAGACAACCTCTAGCTATCAACACATCTACTGGTGTTCTTCAAATCCTCAGGCCATGGTTCAGTCATAATAAGGCCGTGTTCGTAGACTACTTTTTGCCCCTTCAAAATTCACTGCTGTCTCTTTATTCTGATTCTCAGTAAGCTTTCATTGATGAACAACGACCGTGCTAGCTGACTGTCTCAACATCCATCGGTGTTCCTTTAAAATCCTTGAAAGCCGTGACCGACGAAAAAGGACCATGCAATAGTACAGTACCGCTGGCTATTGGTGTTTTTTTTTTAAATCCCTAGTGAGCCTTGACCAATCGCATTGTACCGCGCTACTAGAATACCTCTTCAGACCGTTCCAGTCGCTAGTCTCCTGAGGGACTTTCGTGAGGAAAAAAATCAAGCGTCAAGTAATTATCGATCTGTCTATTTGCCACGACAAGCTGATCAGATCACGTTTACTGTCTCCGAACGCTCCAGAACAACTAGACACGGCCAACAACAGGCAGAACAAAATAGAGGTCAAGATTGATCCGGTCAGTGTTATTTTACTGGCGAGCATAATATGGTAGAACGGCAGAATATCAAACAGAAAAGTCTAATAGGTTTCTCGTGAAAACGGGGACAACATTCCTATTAAATTCAAGAAAAATAAATTGTAAAACTTTCCAAAGTCAATTTCACTCCTTCGTTTGATGTCCACTATGGTTCGCTGTTCCCTACGGCCACCACTTGCCTGTCATACTTCAATTTCACCCCGCCATTTGATGTCCACTATGTTTCTCTGTTCCCTACGGCCACCACTTGCCTGTCGTACTTTAATTTCACCCCTCGTCCAATCAGTTCTTGGAATACCCTGTTGTTGCTTTTCCCCCCATACCATAAGTTGTATACATCGTGCAGACATTTTGCAGATTGTAGACAGTTTAATCAGGACGGAGTATCAGATATTTCGCTGACATTTTGCACAACTTTTTCTTTTTGTAGAACATTTGCTGAGACAAGAGTAAGAAATGATTTTAAGGTATTGTAGAGGCTTTTTCTTTAGAAAGTGGGTGGGAAAGAATTTCAGACATGCAAAGTTTTCGGCCAGTTTCCACAGACATGGGGTAAGAAGGAGCTTTGCAGACAGTTCGCATTCAATTTAATTATTGCAATTTCCCCAAGAAGGAATTTCAGATATTTTTGCAGAAATGTTTCTCAAATGTTTAAGCAAAGATTTATTTGGGAAAAGTACAACGCAGCACTAGATAAATTTTACAAGGATTGGCGCCATTCTGATAATCCTCGCTCCACGGCTATCGCCAGTTGTCTCTCTGACCGGACGCGACAGTCCTACGCGAATCTATCAAAACCAGAATACAGAGTGATCTCCCATATGTTGTTCACGAGCAGTGTTCGCGAGACGAAAATGATTGCAGATTGGCCGACTTCGACAGTGATCTCCGTTCTGTTCTTCACAGTCATGATAAAGACATCGTTCTAAGGTCAAAACAAGTCGAAATTTTGGGACTGCTGCCGGAAGGAGACCGTAATATATGGTTGCATCACTGTCAAAAAAATCGTCTGCTCCAGCGAGCGACGAAACCAAACGGTTGATTATCACGTGACACTTATGCCATATTTAGAGCTGTTTGCACAGTAAATACATCCGCAAAAAATAGCTCGATTGAAACTGTCTAAAATAAAAATTCCTCTGTAATTCAAAAATTACAAAACACCATGAAAAATCATTATCGACGATCGCGAATCTGCTTACATCCATAACACATTACAAAAAGCTCTAAATATGTAAAAAAAAAAAAAAATCGGTTTCCTTGCCAGGGAGAGAATGAGCCGAACTCATTTTGACCTGAGGTCAGGATGGGATTGGCGCTTGTATATATATATGCATGTTGTGACGTAACCCTTAGGTTCTTTCTCCTTTACATATTTTGATACTGCGACCACCAAGCCATGACCATCCCCCCACCCCCAGTGTGTTGTAATTGTCCCCTTGTCTATGTGATGTAATGCAATGTAAAGAAAAACTCCAAAAAAGAGAATTAAAAAAAAAAATATTTCTCAGACACAGGTGGAAGGCAATTTCAGACATTTTTTTTTAAATGTTGCGGCTTGCAGACATTTTTGGTAAAGCAAGAGGGAAGACAGAGTTTCAAATAATTTGCAGGCAAAATGTTGCAGTTTACAGACATTTTCTTCAGACACGAAATAGTAAGCAGTTTTTGACATCTTGCGGGCATTTTCCATTTTTTTAAGAATTAATACAGAGTTTCAGTCATTTTGCAGAATGCACACAAATTCTCCAGGAAGGAGTTAAGATATTTTGCGAGCATTTTGTTCGGGCAAGGGGGTCGGAAGAAGCTTCCGACGTTTCCCACAGAAATGACTCGGGAAGGAGTTTCAGACATTTTGCAGACCTGCAGAGTCAGTTTCCAGATATTCTTCGCAGAGAAACTGACAGAGGTAGGAGGAAGGGGTTTCCGAGATAGGGGGTGGCCGTGTTGAATGACCCATTACACGCGTTAACTGCCCAATCAAGCACTCAATGGCCTATCAGGCAGTGAGCAAGGAGGTAATGCCATTTGACGGAAGATGGACACTGCACCCAATTGCCGTGTCAGTACGTGCTCTTCTGTTTTGCGGTAAATGTGGGTCTTTGTGACCGAGACAGGAAATAAGAAGATTACCGAAATAGTGGCCGTCTTGGTGTGTTTGTGTGGGTTGTAGTAAAACGACGAGAGGGTAGATTTGATAACGGGCAAAATAAGTCTTAAGGAAGGGGAAGGGGGTGGAGATGTTGGCCTAGGTAGGCTCTAATGGATTTTTCGAATCCGTTCCTCTTCGGATAACATAATATTATCTTAGGCTTAAGCTGTGTGTGTGTGTGTGTGTGTGTGTGTGTGTGTGTGTGTGTGTGTGTGTGTGTGTGTGTGTGTGTGTGCGTGCGTGCGCGTGTGCGTGCGTGCGTGCGTGCGTGGAAGATTTTTTTTTATAAACAAACGACCGGTCCGGAGGAACAGACAAAATGACGTAATAAACATACATACATACATACATACATACCGACAGACAGACAGACAGACAGACAGACAGACAGACAGACAGACAGCAATGTACTCACTGGGCCTACACTTGTAGTGGACTTCCAGGTATTTGGAGGTAGCGGGACAGGGATCCTGTCGGAAGGTGGTGGACTCTGCTAACACCTGGCACTCCGCCTTGTCCTCGCACAGGTCAAGCAACACCTGTAATCACAAACACAGGTAAAACGTCAGGTGTGAATCAGCAGTTAAAACAACGCAACATTATCTGTCTTAACGTTCGGTTTTGAATTTATGTTAAGACATAAAGATCACAAAACCTGGCACTCTGTTTTGGCCTCACACAGATCTAGCAATACCTGTATTCACACACGAAGGTAGGAAAAAAAGGTATGGAAACAGGTAAAACGAGATATATGAAATCCACATACACAAATAAAACGTTTACAAATAGATGTGTCACGACTGAAAAACGCACACCCACACAAAACGAAAACACCCATAATCAAAACGAAAAGTATACAAGTTATACAGAAGATATGGCCCCTCCATGCTAGAGTCAAACGCCAGAAAGACAATAATTTTTATATATACACGAAGGTAAATCGCTTCCATTTCCCTCTCAAAGAAACAGCCCTCTCACACGCAAATAACTCTTTTTCTCTCCAAGGGAAAAGGTGATGAAAGGACTTAGCACTGGCAAGATGAATTTAAAGACAGGAAGCAAAACAAAGACCTAGAAGAAAAAAAAAAGACAAAGAAAAACAAGTACGAAAGAAGGATTACTGAGAGAAAAAATATCCAAGTAGAAATAACCAATCAACAAACAAATAAAATTAAAAAACAACAGTAATTCGGAGGACATCTTTTTTTTGTAGCAAAAAGAGGCAAATGTCGAATTAGCACAGGGTTCCAATCCAAGCATTGAGAGACTTACAGGATCGCTTGACAGCTTCTGTCTCAGCCAAATAAAACCGCTGCGCCGCGGCCCACCCCGTCTGCCCGCTTGTCAATAAACTTACGACTTTACCATAGTGTGGTGCAATCCACCCAGCTATTGTCTGTTCTCAGCGGTCATACATGAACATGTGCCACTAACATCTGGAAGTGGAACGCTTTATATGGTGCTTTAAAAAACACTATGTTCTCTTGTGCCAATTTCTTCTCATAAAATCTAAAACTTGACAGCAATAAAACTTTTTATTAGCGAACATCATCGTTGTGTGTGTGTGTGTGTGTGTGTGTGTGTGTGTGTGTGTGTGTGTGTGTGTGGAATATTCACAGCGCAGGGGGAGCAACTGGTGACTTACGTGTTTGGAAACTGGAAGGCAGAGTTCTCGAACTTACTCTTATTCACTCACATTTTCCAAGCTAGATTTTGTGAATGCTAAAACTGACTAGTTAGGGCGCAGAAGCTCTCTCTCTCTTTCTCACTCTCTCTCTCTCATTCTCACTCTCTGTCTTTCTGTGTGTGTGTGTGTGTGTGTGTGTGTCGGTCTCTCTCTCTCTCTTTCTCATCTTATCTCACACACCTCTCTATCTCTCGCATCCCCCCTCCCACTTTCCGGAAGCACGGCGAAATCATCATCATCATCATCATCATCATCATCATCATCATCATCATCATCATCATCATCATCATCATCATCACCATCATCATCATCATTTACTGTAAGAAGGACCGTATGGTCCTATAATTCTTTAAATATATAATAACGTTTTTGAGTTCGATTTATCTCTCTCTCTCTCTTCTTCCTCTCTCTCTCACCCTTCGCTCTCTCTCCTTCATTCAATACATCCATCTCCCCCCCCTCCCCCATCTCTCGCTACGGGGATTCCCCCTTTAGCCGAAGAATAGAGCTGCTATCTAATCGCCCAAATCTCAGCCAAATCCCCTCCACCACACTGGCCTTCGCAAAACAGCCACCTCAAACGTACTTGCCGAGCGAGACGAGCACGCCGAGACCACGTTAGGTCTTGGATTTCACGACCATTAGATCCCTTCGATAACATTGTTTGATTATCTGTGTTTTGTGTTGCTAAGCTTGAAGGTTTAGGGTTCAGGACATCGCGGTTTGTGTGTCCTGTAAAAGAGCCATCCATCTTGTATATACACGTAGGCTTACTCAGGCTGTGAGAAAGGAAAAGCCAGCCTCATTTTTCTTGTCTGATGTGGAAAGGTCATTTCAACTACAACATATAGGCTATAGAAACGACGCAGTATGGCAAGCCAGTTAGTACATAACACACACACACACACTCACTCACGAAAAGCACACACGAACACACACACACACACACACACGAAAAGCACACACGAACGCAAGCGCACACACACACGTGGCATCATCAGAGTACGCACATACCGGGCCGTGGCACACACACACACACATATGCGCGCGCGCACACACACACACACACACACCGTCACACGTAGGAACACGCACGAACGCAAACACGCACGCACGAACACAAAAGCAGACACTCATACAAACAGACGTTTATACACACACACACACTCCCTCACTCACTCTCTCTGAATTTTCCTCTTAACAAGGAAAGAACAAAGCAGTCACTAAACCTCGTCAAAAAGTTATTATGTAATGACTTTATGATTATATTGTTGTGCTAAAGTCCACAAGTAACGCAGCTTTGCAGACTAAGAGAGAGAGAGAGAGGGGAGAGGGGGGGGGGTGGTGGTGGTGAGAGAGAGAGAGACATAGAGAGAGACAGAGAGATTGATTGATTAAACTTTATTACAGAAGGATGGAGATTTTAGGCATTGCCTAGTCTTACAATCTGTCCTTGCAAACAAAGACGAGAACAAAACAACACATGAAAAGAGTATATGGACACTACGAATTTGACGAAACATACATATGGTAATAAGTAACATTCAAAAGCAAATCAAAAGTTATAGATTAACTAAATAAAAACTATGAAGTATAAAGATAGCAAAAGTAACAATGATAGTAGCAATGAAGGCAATAATGATGATTTCATGGTAATAAGATTAATAACAATAAAATAATAATAATGATAATAATAACACTAATAATAATGATGATAATGAGTGCAAAGTTACGTTCAATAAGAACATGAGGTCCTGAATAAAAACAACAACAGCAAGCAAACAAATAGCAAGTCAAGTGTAGAAAAACAACAATCATAAAAAGAGAATCGTATCCCGTATCTTTTTCCATGCATAAATTGCATACACGCATGCTAATATACATGTGAAGCTATAAGATAACGTTTATGTATTGATTAAATTAGGTTGGTTTGAGATATCGGAATAAACCAATTTACGAATTGCCACAAAGTTACAATAACTGTTTCACTTTGAATCAGACTTTGAACAAATGTCTGTGTGTTTGTTTTTTAAAGGCCTTGACTGATGGAATATGTTTAAGTACAGTTGGAAGCGAATTCCATACTGAAGATCCGGAGAATGCAAGACTAGACTTGTACAAATCTAGTCGAGGGCGAGGTTGGAATGAATTTACTAGAACCATACCTGTTGGTTGCCCTTTGAAATAGTGACTGAATGTACTCAGGGACTTCTTTGTTTGTAACTCTAAACATGAACAATGCTTTATTCAGTTTAAGCTGCTGGTTTAACGGAAGGAGGTCGAGCAGTTTTAGTTTCTTGTCAGTTGTGACTGATGAGTTAGGTACCATCAGTTTAGCTGCACGACGATGGAGAGAATTTAGTTTCATCATGTGGACATCACTACAGTTGTCCCACAACGTGGAAGCATAACTTAGATGTGACAGAATATGTGCATGGTAAAACAATTTTAGAACTGAAGTGTCAACATAATATCGTAGCTGCGAGAACAAAAACATGTTTCTCGATAACGTTTTGTTCATATTGTTTAAGTGACATTTCCAGTTAAGCTCAGAATCTATTGTGACCCCTAGAACCCGATGTTCACGCACTTGCTCAATCGGTAATGAACCAAGGCTAAGCTTTAGGTCAAGTGGGGCCAGCTGGTGTTTCTGTCTAGAAGTGATTACCATAGTTTGGTTTTTGCCGGATGTACTATCATACTATTAGTGTTACACCAAGTAAAAATTTCATCGAGGCTTCTTTGAAGTGATGACTCTAACGTGTTCAGGTGCTTTGAAAAAGTGTACACAGATGAGTCGTCAGCAAAAAGGTCATTGATAACATGAGGATCAGAAATAGGGAGAGGCAAGTCGTTAATGAATATACATAACAAAAGTGGGCCAAGAACCGATCCTTGGGGAACCCCACTTGTGACACGACCTGTAGACGACGGTTTTCCATTAAGAAGGACATACTGTTTACGATCACTTAAATAAGAATGAAAGAAGGCTATAAATGGAGACTTAGGGAGGTACGCGGACAGCTTTGAAAGTAAGGTAGTATGGTCCACTGTGTCGAAAGCCTTCTTGAAGTCCAGAAAGACGGTGCCGACTATTTCAGACCGGTTTATAGCTGACAGCCAAGAATCGCACATCTTAATAAGGGCAGTGTGACAAGAATGTTTCCGACGAAACCCAGACTGTGACGGATGAAAAAGATTATTGTTCTCCATATACTGGAGTAAATGCTGGTGGACATGTTTTTCAAGTGGCTTTGACAAAATCGATAAGATTGAAATTGGACGAAAATTGTCTGGGTCCGACGCGTCCCTAGTTTTAGGCAGCGGTACTACTTTGGCAGTTTTAAAAACGGTAGGAAATGTAACCTTTTCAATACATAAATTGTATACGTAGGTAAGTGAATCAACAATATATGGCACAGCCATTTTAAAGAGATGTGCAGGGACATTGTCAGGCCCCATCGATTTCTTGTTTTTCAGGTCCCTTATGTATTTTCCCACTTCGTGCACCGCAATTGGTGGAACGCGGAAAAGGGAAGCTTTTTCCAGTTTGCCGGAGCAGAACGAAGTGAGTGTCTCTGGACACTCGTACTTATCTCGGTTTGCATTACCTTGGGCTGCAGTCAGCAGTCTATCGGCAAGGGATAGAAAATGATTGTTAAAAGTTTGAGGGGATAGTGAAGTTACAGATGGATTTGACATTTTCCGAGTTTGTGGGTGATTTCATTGACAGCACGCCAGAAAGTAGCTGTGTCCCTTTTGTCTGATACCAGTTTATTAAAATAGCTACGTTTTGCATCACGCACGATGTCGGTAACTTTATTCCTCTGTTTTTTAAACTCCGTAGCCATTTTCTTTTCTTTAAAGTAATCTCGAAGGGCCATGGCATTGGTTAAATCTGTGTTTAACCACGGAGGAAGCGTGGGAGGGAGAGAGAAAGACAGAGACAGACAGACAGACAGACAGACAGAAATGCAGATACAGATTAAGTCGCTGGAATCCCGCTGCACGCAGACGATAAATTGGCCTCGCGAAGTTGATGGGAGGGAGAACAAGCCCTTATTTTTGTTGTTGTGGGAAACAACTGCAACCAAGAACCAACAACACAGAAGAAGCATTTTGAGGATGCTTATTCTCTTAGGTACAAGGAGATTGGACCCGCGTAACTCTCATTTACTCTATTGCACATGTCGTATGCTTGTAGAGCGCTTAATATTTTCCTTTTATGTTTCTCAGAACAGTAGAAGCAACCTACACAGCCACAATGACGACGATCAACAGGTGATTATCAATTTTTCTCGTCTTGTCGGGCCCACACAGGCTGGCTTCATTCTCGCCAGGTTCATCATCCACAGGAATCTGCCTATGAGCAGAAAAAGGGGAAACAATTCCGGCACCTACCACACCTGGTTTCCAGATCAGGTCAGTCTGCCTGTCAATTCTAGACCGGTAGCGGTAAGGTAGGTGAAAATCATTGGCACCGAGGGGAAGCTACTAGGCAGGGAAAGGGTAGCAGTTGCTTCCCTTCCATCATCGCTCACGGCGGGTGCGAAAACATGCCTGGCAGACGACAGGTTCGCGCGTGGCCTAAACTTCCCCTCTCCTCCTCCCCCCCCCCTCCCCACACCCCCTGAATATCACTCGCTCTCACTGTCGCCGAATCTGACAACCTGCATCAGCACCTTTCTAACACCTTCACACAGGTCTTTGATTCAAGCGAAACAACAGGTGAACTTCCTGGCAACAGGTCGGTTATTCTCGGTGGGTACATCCAGTTTTTGCCTTCATCCTGCAGGGCTAGATCTAGGTAGGGAGGGGGGGGGGGGGGGGAGGGGGGCATTGGTTCCGAAAGCCTGGCGTTACCGATAATAACATTGTTTTATCGAATAATTATAGCTTTATGTTGTTATCATTCTTCCGACTATCTGGTCGTCGATGCCTGTGGAGTTTACGAGCACAGGTGAAATGGCTCAGTGCTGTTTTTCTCAAGCAAGGCGGAGTGCGCACGATGGGAATGCAGGGCAATTTTCAGCCAATCACAGCAACAGAATTCCATGCCTATACTGACAAAACAATGTGAGTGATTTCGGGGAGAACTTTCGGTGTGTGTGAGTCACGTGTGTGTGTGTGTGTGTGTGTGTGTGTGTGTGTGTGTGTGTGTGTGAGTGTGTGTGAGTGTGTGTGAGCTTGCGACACTGATAGAGTCGACCTGGCAGCCACACAGACAGATACACTGACAATGACAATCATAAGCACGAAGAGAAAAACTACAGGACTACATACACGCCAGACACACCCAAGAGAAACAGAGAAATGTAAGAATGTTTCAACCACGGACACGCATCAAATCAAATGTACTACAATGACACACAGACATACTAAATAGACAGCCACTCACAGACGCAGAGAGAGAGAGAGAGGGAGGGAGAGAGAGAGAGAGAGAGAGAGAGACAGAGAGAGAGAGAGAGAGAGAGAGAGAGAGAGAGAGAGAGAGAGAGACACACACACACACACACACACACGCGAAACACCTAACCGACAAAAAACATCCCATGCCAACTCATCCCCTTTTCTGTCCGCTCCATTGCAACCCTGCACAACACCCAAACAGCAGCACGCAACACTCTCCAGATTCCGAGGGGCGTTAAACCTAAACCCGCATCCTGGCAATGGAAACAGATTCGGTGCTTATCTCCCTTAGCTAATTCGGATATCTCTGTCATTTTGTGTTTCTTTTCAACGGGAAAGTGCGTATTTACGCCGATTGCGTGCTTGGGCGTCAGAGGTAGGCAACGTGTTATCTACCATTCAACGCATTCGCTGAATCTGTTTACGGCATGAGCCAAAAGGGCTAACAGGATCTGGACTGAATCCGGGTCGTGGCAAAGAATTAGTGTGGGCGAAGGGGAGAGGGAGAGGGAGGGGGGGGGGGATGAAAACAGCGATGGTTTGGGGTGGAAGGGAGATGATACCAACAGCCTACACAGGGAGTTAATCATCCGAACTGATGAAATGCGTTGAAAAAAGAGACCCACAACGGCAGTGCTGACTGCCAGCACTGACACATAATGATCCAGCTGGATCTCCAAACTAACCCCATGACTCTCCTTGAAACCACCTCCGACTCGGGTGCTGCGTTGACCAGGAGCTAGAGCGCGACAATCATCCCATTCCTCCCTTGGGGGGTGGCCTTTTTTTTCTTGTTTTTTTTTCTCTCCAAGTCGGGATTCAAACCCGGGAACATGCCCCTTTTAAGGCCCCCCCAAAAAAAAATAGGTGTGGTTACGGTAACATAGCCAAAAAAAATAGGGTAGGAAGGTAGGCAATCACTTTTTTTTTTTAAACTTTTTTTTCTAATGTGTACAAATTAAACCTACTTGACAGGGAAATAAGTGTGCGACTCGGGCGCTTTCGCTTTCATTGCGTTTTCTGCACTCGTGTACTTGTTATTTTTTTGACAAATGTAATAAAAAGTTATAGCGGCCCAACAAAATAGGGTAGGTCGGGTTACCGTAACCACACCTATTTTTTTTTAGGCCTAATGGTTTTACCTTGAGGGCGTTAAACATTACTTATCAACTGCATTGAGCTCTCGGTCTTTTGCGTTGTTTTTACTGAGTTTTCCGGACTACTAAAGTACTGTTGTGATTGTGAATATCTGCTCTTTTTATTCTTTAGCAGTCAAGTTATTAGTTTCTCCATCATTTCATAACATATCAACACAATCTGATATACAATGCTTGTCCCTTGGACAGACAGACAGACAGGCAGACAGACATGGGCAAAATGAAACAATCACATTATACGTCGACCTAGTAATCTTAAAAGTGGACGAACATACACATTATAATGAGTTTTTCTGTTCATTACATAATTATCATTAGTTGATCCGTACACTTCAAACCCCATTAGCTCGACATACTGGTGAATGTTTCGTTTTGTCCATAATTAAACGATCCAAATAGCCAACCTTGCTTGTTTGTTTTTTAATTCTTTATCGGTTTTGGAACTTTAGCAGTCTATACGTTTCAGATTTATTCAGACAGACACACAAGTAAACGGACAGACCGCCAGACACATAAAAACCGCTGACTCAACCTAAACGGTCCTGCGCTTCCTCACGGCAAAGCGAACGTGAACAGGTGAGAGCGGACACGTGATGCAGGGAGGCAGGGGCGATTTTCAGCTACATTGGTTGTGAAAAGCCAAGCGTGTCCACGTGGCCAGGTGTTTCTAGCTTTCACTCATTCCACACAGATGAGACAGATAGGTAGACGAGAACAGTACAAGTAAGTAAATGTGGATGGGGGGGAGGGGGGGGGGTGAGAGGGGAGTGGGAGGATGGGGTGCTGCAAAGCTTGTTCTTTTAGCAGACAAGCAGTTCTGCAAAGAAACATTGTCAAGCGGACGACATGACATTTCTCAATTTATCTACTCTTTGAAGTCGTATACTTCAGCGTTTGAGTCATTCGCTACTTCATTATTTGGAACCGTGGGTTTTGCTTTGGACAAGCTGGTGACTTGAAAAGATTGCACCCCTGAGTGTTAAGAATATAGACAGACACACACTACATTGAGCCTGGCAGACAGACACACACCCATGATTGTCTACACGCACACACAGAGCCAGACTACCAGCCAGTTAGGTGTACACAATCATACACACAACACAAATTAAACGCAAGAACCCCAAAAGATTGAGTACAAAACACCCAATACACAAACAAACAAACAAAAAATGAACCTGAAAAAGTTTGCCATTGAAACGCACAGGTTTTTTTCCCAACCTCCTGTATTACCACTCCCTCCCTTTTCTGATTGTTTGCGTATCAGGTTTTTCTGTCTGTTATCGTTGCCTGAAATGAGTAAATGTATTTAGTCCGCCATCATGTTAACCTTTGTTATGTACATACCAGGATTACTTAAAATAAGAAGTATTTGCTTGAGTTAGTTATCCTAAAAACTATGAATTGTTTTTGTCATGATAATAATTGAATAAAGTTTTGTTTAAACCAAACGCACAGTTGTACTTCGTCCATTCCATGTCTCTCACAAACAGCGTTCCCCTGGGTACACCAACCGGCCTCACAAAAGTAATATTTTACTCCTACCAAAGAGCTTATACGACCTACACAGTACATCGGAGGATCATTTCTCCCATTCTTCCCCCTCATCCTCGCACAAGGAATGTACTCAACCAGAACTATAACGGATAGTTTTGGGTACTGAGACTGACAGCAAGCATTGGTACGGGACCCGGTACTACGAACCGTTTCATACCGAACCTACACTTTGATTAACGCTCTGTGAAGAATACCTATGTTTCCCAATCATTCTCGAGTATAACAGAGAGTGTGGGGTACTGAGTCTGACACTGCCGACAGCAACCACTGGTACGGGACCCGGTATACGTACAATGAACCGTTTCATACCGAACCTACAGTAGTTTACGCAGCTGTGAAGACTACCTATGTTTCCCAATCATCCTCGACAGTCGTATACAATGAATGTACTCCACTGGCAGTATAACAGAGAGTTTGGGGTACTGAGTCTGACACTGACAGCAAACGTCGGTACGGGACTCTGACCCGATGATAGGAGCCGTTTCATACCGTACATTCACAATGACTTTACGCAGCTGTGAAAAATTCTTATGTTTCCCAATCATCCTCGACAGTCGTATACAATGATTGTACTCCACTGGCAGTATAACACAGAGTTTGGGGTACTGAGTCTGACACTGACAGCAAACATTGGTACGGGACTCTGACCCGATGATAGGAGCCGTTTCATACCGTACATTCACAAGAAGTTTACGCAGCTGTGAAGACAACCTATGTCCTCCGATCATCCTCGACAGCCGTACACTCAATGTAAATCACTGGGAGTGTAACAGAAAGTTTGGGGTACTGAGTATGACCGCAAACATTAGTACGGGACTTAATTGGTGCTCGGAGCCGTTACATGCCGTGCATTCACAATCAGTTTACACAGGTGTGAAGATTGTCACTTCTGACTGAAAAATATATATGTAAAAGTACTTACTCTCATTGTGACTTAGGTTAGTGAGTGTTATGTCTGCATATATATAATATAGCAAGGTGTACACGTGGTTACTTCGCTCAAATTGGGACGGTCCATTTTATGTATATATACAGATATATAGTCCCAGTCAATCTGAATCAGTGTAAGATGCCAACGTTGTTATTTTAATTTACTCTGCTGGTTTGTTTGTTTGTTTCTTTGTTTGCTTAACGCCCAGCCGACCACGAAGGGCCATATCAGGGCGGTGCTGCTTTGACATATAACGTGCGCCACACACAAGACAGAAGTCACAGCACAGGCTTCATGTCTCACCCAGTCACATTATTCTGACACCGGACCAACCAGTCCTAGCACTAACCCCATAATGCCAGACGCCAGGCGGAGCAGCCACTAGATTGCCAATTTTAAAGTCTTAGGTATGACCCGGCCGGGGTTCGAACCCACGACCTCCCGATCACGGGGCGGACGCCTTACCACTAGGCCAACCGTGCCGGTCTCTGCCGGTTAGTGAGTGTTATTTCTGCATATTGTATACAGTTATAAGGTACAACTGACCGTTTGTTTCCGCTCTACAACAACGTTTCCTTTTTTTTTTGCGAAGAACTGAAGAGATTTCCCTCTTTTTGTTGCTCTCCGCTTTAAAAACAAGAGACGCCTGCTTTCTTCGCCAGCAGTCTATACGCGTGTGTTTACCCCATTACATGTAAAAGACACGTATTTGTTTTACAATAACTGGGCTTCTAAAGGGCGGCCGTTAACCATTTTCCAACTAGCTGTCCTGACGACAGAAAAATGGCGTAGCCTAATTGCCCAAACACCCGTTGAGAACAAAGAGCACGCTTCATCCACAGAACATTACAACAATGACTCCCGCTGATAGATTTACAAAGTGTGACATATGGTGAGCACATTTAGCTGTTGTGTGAAGCAAACAGCGGGAATGGACAACACAGAGTTCCTTGTGCATTTTGCTCACTGCTATCTCAATTGGAAATAGACAGAACCTCGAGTGACGTCATCATATTCATTGACCCTGTCTCGAAGAGATATCACGCGATACCATGGATACACGGAGGTGTCCTCTTCTTCGTTAATGGGCTGAAACTCGCAAGGTTTTTACGTGCAAGGCCGTTTTTACCCCGCCATTTAGGCAGCCATGCACTGCTTTCGCGGGAAAAACGGAGGTGTAATTTAAACATTAAATTATTTAGCTGAAGCTAAACTCGGCAAAAATCAGATTCTGGAGAAACAAAGGGAAGTAAGCATTCTAAATATAGACAACAGTAAGTTGGAGTTACGCGGAACAAGTCTCCTGGCACCAGAGGGAATAAGATTAGGAAGCTTTTAACAAACATGCTTTTTTATATGGAAGGACACATGTACAGGGTGACCCAAAAAAAGAGTACCCAAACAAAACGTCATAAATTGAACAAAAATAAAGCAATCTTTATAAAATTTATTTACACACACAAGTAGCCTCTGCATGATTTGCACAGAAAATTTAGCGTCCTAGCTTGTCTTTCAGGAAAGTTATGCTCATTCTACAGAACATGCTCAGAAATGAAAAATGAAAAGAATCAAAAGAAGGAGGACAAGTGACAGGAAGTGGGTGTGAGTGTAGATTGGGGGGGGGGGGGGGAGTACAGCGGCATCAGGGTTACCCCACTTGCTGTTCTTGTCCTCCCTTCTCCTTCTGTATCATAATCTCAACAGTTAGACTGGGGAAAATATGAAGACCTGTCATCTGGATCAGGTTCTCCAATAGACTTTTTAACCTCAGGGAAAAGTGATGACTGGTTTAAACAGAATTGAGAAAAAATAGGAGAGGGGGAGTGGTGACATCCGATGTTGCGTATTTGAGTTTTTTTCCCTGTCAACATACTACCCTAGATGTGCGACATGAATGTGGCAGACAAACATCTTTGGTGCCATGTCTTACTCAACATACTACCCTAGATGTGCGACTTGAATGTGGCGGACAAACATCTTTGGTGCCATGTCTTACTCAACATACTACCCTGGATGTGCTACTTGAATGTGGCGGACAAACATCTTTGGTGCCATGTCTTACTCAACATACTACCCTAGATGTGCGACTTGAATGTGGCGGACAAACATCTTTGGTGCCATGTCTTACTCAACATACTACCCTAGATGTGCGACTTGAATGTGGCGGACAAACATCTTTGGTGCCATGTCTTACTCAACATACTACCCTAGATGTGCGACTTGAATGTGGCGGACAAACATCTTTGGTGCCATGTCTTACTCAACAAAGCCACGTCATTCCGACCTACTCTTTCTCATAATTCACACATGCGATGCTGCGTATCTGATTTATTTTTGTCAATGTACCACCACCGAAGATGTGCGACGGAAATGTACCATGTCGGAACCCGACCTACTCTTTGTACGCTGTTCGTAACCTAAGTAATGCACACTCATCCCCACAATAAGAGATTCTCTATCTCCTGTGGCTGCTATGACACAGCCTTTTCCCAAAGTGATCTTAACCGCTCTGGGATTGCGTGTCCCATTATCCTACGGCTCAGACCGAACCTGGGATGACCATGGTATTTGTGCACCCAGTGGCCTCAAGGCTGTTATCCTGGGCCTGGGAGTAGTATACGAGACGACGGACGCTTTCTTCTCGGTCTCTCTCCAATTATGTTTGCATCTCTCTCTCTCTGTCTGTCTGTCTGTCTGTCTGTCTGTATGTCTCTCTCTAGCTCTGTGTCTGTCTGTCTGTCTTTCTAGCTGCCTCTCTCGGATCTCTCTCTTTCTTTCTCTTTTTTCTCTCTCTCTGTGTCTGTCTCTCTTGCTTCTTTTTAATCCCTGATGATTGCTGGGACCTCTTCTCTGTCTGTCTGTCTCTTTGTCTGTCTCTTTGTCTCTCTCTCTCTCTATGTCTCTTTCTCCCTCTCTCTCTCTCTCTCTCTCTCTCTCTCTCTCTGATATACAAATGATAACGTGCAGGTGAGTGGCCTACCCTTCAAAATGGTCACGGGTTACAGTAGGCCTGCAGGCTACGACAGTAAAATGGCGTCACTGATGCCGTAACTGCCGCATGTCCCTGTAGTGATACGTGGGATCACGCCGCGCCGTAATCAAAGTATGGCCGACTGACTCTACGACGTGGAAAAGGTGTAACCGAGGCCTGCATTGAGCGGGTTACGACAGTAAAATGACGTCATGCCGTAACTATAGAATTTCTGAGTCGACTTACGACTTGAAAAAGGCGTAACAGTAGCCTCTACCGTGTCTCTTTCTCTCTCTCTCTCTCTCTCTCTCTCTCTCTCTCTCTCTCTCTCTCTCTCTCTCTCTCTCTCTCTCTCTCTCTCTCATCAGATAACGAGCTATAGAGATGAGAAATATGTATACGCTGATTTAGAATGACGGGGCGTCAGATTATTGTGGAGAAGTCTTTAGTTTACGATAGGTCTCAGAACAGATGGATAAGATCTTTAGATGGTACTCTGTGACAGGACTGTCACTTTGATAATGTCTTTTGCTGAAAGGTCTTTGACTGTTAAGTGTATCTAAATCCTTGAAATAGAAATATGTTCATAGAAGAAGAAGAACGAAAAGGAGGAGGGGTTGGGTTGAATGGGCTTGGTGTGTAGGTAAGGGCCAGTCGTATGAACTGAAGAAAAGAAACAAAAGGAAATGAAGAAAGGAATAAATAACACAGCAAGTAGTGTCACGCACGACATGACACAAACGTTGTTCAGCTACACCGAGTGTTGTCGTTCCTAATCTTTCATCTAGCATACAACACGTGGGATTATAAAGATAAACACGCCAACAAACATGAGACTACGCCAACAAACATGAGACTACGCCAACAAACATGAGACTACGCCAACAAACATGAGACTACGCCAACAAACATGAGACTACGCCAACAAACATAAGCAGCCCCAACGTCTAAGCCAAAATTCTCACATCGTTACATCTCATTCACTAAATACCATTCCACACACACACACACACGCACGCACTAACACACACTCACACACACACACACATACACACGAGAACTGTACTCCCACACAAAAGTCAAAGTCATAACATTGGTTCACACACACAAAGCCGGACCACTGGTAATCACTTTTCATACCCCGTCTGACCCCCGGGATAAACATCGTAACGACAGACGCACGGCAAGATGCCTTGTGCATAGAGCGGAAAAAATTCACGTATGATTCATTCAGATGTGTCGTGACTTATTCCGGTTGTTTGTCCAGTGGTCAAGAGTCTTTACAGCAGGGAATTGACCATTTCGTTGGTTCTGGCCAGGCTAAAGTCATGTATATCTGTCTTCTTCTTAGGCAAAAAAAAAAAAATTGGTGTGGTTAAGGTAACATAGCCAAAAAAAATAGGGTAGGAAGGTAGGCAATCACTTTTTTGTTTAAACTTTTTTTTTTCTAACGTGCACAAATTAAACCTACTTGACAGGGAAATAAGTGTGCGACTCGAGCGCTTTCGCTTTCATTGCGTTTTCTGCACTTGGGTTTGGTCGGCCCCTAAAAATAGGGTAGGTCGGGTTACCGTATCCACACCTATTTTTTTTTTAGGCCTTATGGTTGAAAGTCGTTAGATGATTTGACGTGATAACTGGACAAATGGCACGGACACGCACGTACAGACACAGGCATACAGACACATACGCACGCACAGCCCCCCTCAAAACACACACACACACACACACACACACACACACACACACACACACACACAGGAGCGGAAAAAACACTATTGCTTTTTAGTTATTGGACGCACGAACACTTGAAGTACAACCATTTACGCCCCCCTCCACTCCCCTCCCTATATTAAGTACACGAATACCTTCCTAACAGCCATGAATACAAAAGTATATTTGCCAAAATGCAGACCAACAGACATACAAACACAAAAGGACGAGCAACAACAACAACAACAACATCAACAAACAAAACACAACAACATCAATGTAAAAATCCAATCCAATCGAATGTACTGTTCACTTACTGAGTACACAGTCCAGAAGGCCAGCAGGGTGATGTGAAAATCTCTCCGTCGTACCATCCTCACACGCTGCACTATCCTGGGAATCACCACCATCATGCTAACACGGTATTCAACACAACAAGCACATGTACCATCCTCAATCCAAGACAAGATTCCAATCTTCACAACAGTCGACGCAAGGTAATCCACAAGTTGGTCGATATAATCCCTTTTTCTGCACCAAGTCACCTTTCTTCAACATCGACCGACACCCGGTTGCACTGAACCCAAAGTAAACTTCCGCTTCTGGCAGAAGCCATCATTGAGTATTGGAGCGCAAAGCTGCTTCGTCACTTTGAAACAAAATCTTTTCAGAAAATGTAAAGGCCAGCTTTAGTCTGCTGGTGAGGGCTCGACAGATGTATCGCTGTTGTGTCGTGTTGGAACGTATCCGTTGTCACTGACGCTGCCACGTGAAGAGTTGTACATAGCTTTCCATTGTTACAATCTTTCATGTCCAGGGCACCACAGGTCTGTAAGCCAGTCTCATACACTGCTTCAAAGTTCACAGACGAGCGATCGAAAGCGAGTGATGTAGAAGATTGCAATTCAGACTTAAACGATCGAACCTTTCCGCTGTGAACAGTTGTAGCGAAGAGTAAACACTGCTTGTTAATTCCTTTCATTTGAAGCCAGAGTATTCTACTCTCAAACGATCGAACCTCTCCGCTGTTGTTAACAGTTGTGGTGAAGAGATAACACTGTTTGTAATTCCTTTCAGTTGAATCCGCCAGCGTTTTCACTGCGCATCGATCACGTGGGCAAGAACAACAAGTTCACACGGCCATTTCCACTGAGGATCGATTTTTAAACCTGGTGACTTGGCCCGGGCCTGAGGAGCAATCCTTTTCACCAGGGATTTGTGTTTGGGATGTCGACCTTTTTTTCACTGTTCTAACTGGTGCATCACAAACTTCGATTTTATCACGTCCAGAACTTCACACAGTCGATGATTCACGCTGTGTCTTTGAGTCTTTCTCTCTGAATCTTCAGGTTCGGAAAATGGCCAGCACAGTTGATACTTGATCCAGTGTTCTAAAATGAAAAGTAAACCATAAGGTATGGAACGCTACAGCTGACTTTACACCGGTACCTCAGTCAATTTAAGTGTGACGCCTTCACGGCAAAGCCATGAGAGGAATGAGATAACTGATACAAACCCCGGCTGGGTTTGGAGAACCGGTTACTCCGACTCTCGTTTGGACCATTTTATCCGGTATTGTTACACGAGCCAAATTGACCCCAGAGTTATCAGTAAAGTATTGCTAGGACTCCGGAAGGTTTTAGCGGTAAAGCATCAGTTTTAGCGTTCCATACTCTTTTTTTCTAACTCGGAAAAACTTGCTCGAGATGGCTCAACAAAGCATAATTTGCGCCCTTCAAATACATTTGTATTAGAAGTAAGGACCGGTTGTTCTTCTTCTTCTTCTGCGTTCGTGGGCTGAAACTGTATTCGACACAACTGCTTTATATCAGCGAATCAGTCCGAGTAACCCAGACAGACAGACAGTCGTTAAGTAATGATGGCGTAATCCTAGTTCCTGTACCCCCCCCCACCCCCCACACCACAGCCCAGTCGATCACTCAGGCGGCCTTAATTAAGCGCGCCCGGCCTCCCTGAGCTTCCCCGTGAATAAATCATCAGGTTAATGATCCCAGGGCCGCGCAGCGAATGCAACCTCGGCTTACCATACCCTACCCTACCCTTCCCGTCCTGCCTTTTTTAATGGTCTCCCTAGCAGCTTCCGGTTGGCATCACAGGTGAAGGTTTTTTTTATGTCGGGGGGAGTTGGGTGTTTTAAGCGTATCATGGGTTAATGTCCCTGATAGATTTAGAGTTAAATTTAATGTCCCTGATTTAGAGGCCTCTGAGGTCGTAAAGAATCATTAGTAACACCTCGCGCGTTAGAATCACGGGTGATTTTGTGTGTGTATGTCTTGGCTATCCGGGTATTATACGTACTTTTAGTGTATATCTCGGCTAGCCGGGTATTCTGGGTGCTTTTAGCGAGTGTATCATCATCGGCTGATGTCTCTTATAGATTTGGAGGCTTTCGATGCCGTAAAGAATCATTTGTAGCACCTCGCACGTTGTTATCACGGATGATTTGTGTGTGTGTGTACGTGTATGTCACAGGTTTGAGTGCCGGCTAGCTGGGTGCTCTGCTGTCTATAACAGGTAGGAGCGTTTGAGTCTAGGCTAGCTGGGTGCTCTGTCTATAACAGGTTAGAGCGTTTGAGTCTCGGCTAGCTGGGCACTCTATCTGTTCGCATCACTGGTTAGAGCGTTTGAGTCTCCACTCTCGGCTAAAAGGATGTTGCGTCCATTCCCTTTATCAGTTATGGCCTAAACGTGCAGGTAAGGGAGTTAATGTCCTTCCTGTGCTGGGGTTGGTTCGTTTTTCACCTGTTGAAAGATGAAGGTGAAATCTCAGGTACACGGAGTTTAATATCCTTGTTGGATGGAACATTTGTTCATAGAAACTATAAAATGAAGGATAAGCGACGTTATGTCATTCGAGAGCGGATTTTGTTCTTTCACAGCTGTCGAAAGATGTAGGTAGACTCCCAGGTACACGCAACAAATGTCATTTTCGATTGGAACATTCACCAACCGAAGTTGTAAGTCCAAAATGCGCAAGCCAAAGTAAGAACGACTCCATATTTCTACTGATTACAACGCACACTGTCTACAATAATATTTCAACATCCTGATAATTCAATGTTCGTGATTCCAATATACTCACACATACCAATGTCCGACTGTCTCTCTAATCATGCTACGGTAACTGGTCACTCCCACTAACAATGCGTTCTTCAAATTTCCTCACATCTCATCTTTCCCTCACACTTCCAAAGCAGTGGATGGGCAAAAAAGCAGCAGCCTCACACACGTGGCACAACGCCGTTCAAGCGCTCCGCAGGTAAATAAGTTCCAGATGGCACCAAATTAGCCACACCTGAGGCATAGGTAAAAAAGGGTGGGTTTTTACCTGGCAGCAGGAAGTTACAGATTCCGTTGAAACTGACGCCTGGTGAATGGCTTTTCGGTGTGCGCGTGCGGGGTTTGGTTTGCACCCTCCCTCTCTCTGATTTACCTGTCCGTCTGAATCTCTGCCTGTCTGTGTGCCTGTCTGTGTGCCTGCCTGCCTGCCTGCCTGCCCGCCTGCCTGTCTGTCTGTCTCCCTCTCTCTATCTCTCTTTCTCCCTCCGACCCCAGTTTTCAACTAATGGACAGCGCTTCTCAACCCTTACTCTGGTTGTCGCGCCATAATGTCGCGGTACAGGGCGAGCTTGTTTGCTCCTTCACATGTTTTGGACCCGATAATTATGCACCCAAACATGACACAGAAATAGAACTATTACTGTTTTCTTTGGTTAATTCACCAGTGGCATCGTAATATGTATTAGGAATCGCACCAGGGAAAAAGTTAATTAACCTTCGAGAAGAAAGAAAGAAAAAAAAACCAACACTTTCAGACATCATGCTCATTCCTCGATATCCATCACTGACGACCAGAAGGACGCCCTTTGTCCACAACGGTATCAGAATGTCCAAACAAAGCACAAAACAACACTGTATCAAAGTCCGGATGTTTATCAACACCGGATCCGGAAACACGCTACTGTTTGCCAGACGCTTCCGGCGCCGTTCACGTGAAAAGGTATAGCGTACTTCCCGCGTACACGATCACGTTCCCTGCGACACATCAGTCAAGGCTTTCGACTGGAACAAGACAAACATTTTACACTGGCACACACCAAACATTTTACACTGGCACACACCAAACATTTTACACTGGCACACACCAAACATTTTACACTGGCACACACCAAACATTTTACACTGGCACACACCAAACATTTTACACTGGCACACACCAAACATTTTACACTGGCACACACCAAACATTTTACACTGGCACACACCAAACATTTTACACTGGCACACACCAAACATTTTACACTGGCACACACCAAACATTTTACACTGGCACACACCAAACATTTTACACTGGCACACACCAAACATTTTACACTGGCACACACCAAACATCAACAGTCCGCCTGCTTTCTGTGCAAAGTCGGATTTGTTGCTGGATTAATGTAGTACAGGGGCGGATCAGTTCCTTTTATGGGGGGGGGGGGGGGGGGGGGTCCAAAAGTATATTGTGAAGATATGGGTGTGAAGGGCGAAGCGCCTAGCTCGCTAGGGGGTCCGGGGGCATGCCCCCCCGGAAAATTGTTGAAAAAAAGGATGCAAAATGGTGCAATCTGGTGCATTCTGAGGATGATCATTACCAGTTTCAGGCAGCCCTCTTTATATTTAGTCAAGTTTTGACTAAATATTTTAACATCGAGGGGGAATCGAAACGAGGGTCGTGGTGTATGTGTGTGTGTATGTGTGTGTGTATGTGTGTGTGTGTGTGTGTGTGCGTGTAGACCAATTCAGACCAAACTACTGGACCGATCTTTATGAAATTTGACATGAGAGTTCCTGGGATTGATATCCCCATACGTTTTTTTCATTTTTTTGATAAATGTCTTTGATGACGTCATATCCGGCTTTTCGTGAAAGTTGAGGCGGCACTGTCACGCCCTCATTTTTCAACCAAATTGGTTGAAATTTTGGTCAAGTAATCTTCGACGAAGCCCGGGGTTCGGTATTGCATTTCAGCTTGGTGGCTTAAAAATTAATTAATGACTTTGGTCATTAAAAATCTGAAAATTGTAAAAAAAAATAAAAATTTATAAAACGATCCAAATTTACGTTTATCTTATTCTCCATCATTTGCTGATTCCAAAAACATGTAAATATGTTATATTCGGATTAAAAACAAGCTCTGAAAATTAAATATATAAAAATTATTATCAAAATTAAATTGTCCAAATCAATTTAAAAACACTTTCATCTTATTCCTTGTCGGTTCCTGATTCCAAAAACATATAGATATGATATGTTTGGATTAAAAACACGCTCAGAAAGTTAAAACAAAGAGAGGTACAGAAAAGCGTGCTATCCTTCTTAGCGCAACTACTACCCCGCTCTTCTTGTCAATTTCACTGCCTTTGCCATGAGCGGTGGACTGACGATGCTACGAGTATACGGTCTTGCTGAAAAATGGCAGCTACTTGACTAAATATTGTATTTTCGCCTTACGCGACTTGTTTTTGTTTTGTTTTGTGTTTGGTCAGTTTGGGATCAGAAATCCCCAACAACAACAACCCCAAAAAACACACACAAATATTTTTATTTTTTGGCTGGGGGGGGGGGGGGGGGGTCCGGAAACCCCAGAACAACCCCCCCCCTCGTCCGCCCCTGTAGTAGATTAAAATAGGTTTCAATGTAATTCAATACACACAAATTCCCACTCTGTACAGGTTTCGACGAAATAAGGGGCTCCGCTCACATACGTAACTTCAGCTTATACGCTCTCGTCGCGATATATAACCTTCGTGGTTGAAAACGACGTTAAACACCAAATAAAGAAAGAAAGAAAGAAGCTTATACGCTACACGTTGCATGAAAGGAAAACAGGCCAAGTACTCGTCATAATCCCTATCGCGGCATAAATAATAGGCGCGTGCATACGTACGTGAGTGCGTGCGTGCGCACGTGTGTCTATGTGGTACCACTGAACTACAGAGCTCACACAGGTTTCCGCGTGTCCTCCCAAATCCCCCCCCCCCCCACCCACAAGTGCCATCACGTGACAAGACACAGCACTAAACATCGACCCGTCCCACTAACATGGTAGCCTAAGCCTGGATCGCACTGTCTGGCAAAGATGGATCCCAAACTGATTGAACACAAGGACCAAATCTAGAAATAGTCAAATTCCGAAAATAACTTTGTCGGGTTTGTATTAGTGGTGAAAGAGTGAACACTCTTGCTTTTAGCGAGGCAAGCTTTCTACACGTGCTCCTTGTCCACGTGTGGAGACGCACACCCCTCGCTCGTGGCTGGCCTATAATATCACGTGGGAAAGTTTGCCTCAGTAAAAGCAAGAGTATTCACTCTTTCACAACTCATACAAATCCCGCCAGAGTTATTTCCAAACACCGTCTACTTCACTTGATTTTCGGTTTGTTGACAGGAGTGACCTAGTTGTGTCTGCATGAAACCGAATAAAAAAAATCGAAAAGAAAGACAAAATCTTTAGCAATGGGACGTGACTCTTGCGAGCTTCGTCGACCCCAGTGACCTACTTTAGTTTTCAGTCTACGTGAATCAGAATAAAAACTTGGAAACGATGAGAGAATCTAGCAGTTACTCCTGAATATCGCTTTGTCGAACGCAGTGATCTACGTTCAGTTTTCAGTCTACGTGAATCAGAAAAGAAACTTGGAAACAATGACACAATCTAGCATTCACTCCTGATTATTGCTTTGTCGATCGACCGCAGTGACCTCAGTCTAGTTTTCAGTCTATGTGAATCAGAAAAGAAACTTGGAAACAATGACACAATCTAGCATTCACTCCTGATTATCGCTTTGTCGATCGACCGCAGTGACCTCAGTCTAGTTTTCAGTCTATGTGAATCAGAAAAGAAACTTGGAAACGATGAGAGAATCTAGCAGTTACTCCTGAATATCGCTTTGTCGAACGCAGAGATCTACGTTCAGTTTTCAGTCTACGTGAATCAGAAAAGAAACTTGGAAAGAATGACACAATCTAGCATTCACTCCTGATTATCGCTTTGTCGATCGACCGCAGTGACCTCAGTCTAGTTTTCAGTCTATGTGAATCAGAAAAGAAACTTGGAAACAATGACACAATCTAGCATTCACTCCTGATTATCGCTTTGTCGATCGACCGCAGTGACCTCAGTCTAGTTTTCAGTCTATGTGAATCAGAAAAGAAACTTGGAAACAATGACACAATCTAGCATTCACTCCTGATTATCGCTTTGTCGATCGACCGCAGTGACCTCAGTCTAGTTTTCAGTCTATGTGAATCAGAAAAGAAACTTGGAAATAATGACACAATCTAGCATTCATTCCTGATTATCGCTCTGTCGACCGCAGTGACCCGAGTCTAGTTTTCAGTCTGCACGAAGCAGAAAAGACCCCTGCTTGCGTATCGTGCACAATAATTGATCGTGACACTGATGCCTGGGTATTATCAAAGCCAGGAGAGGATTGTCTGGCTCTGAAAATAGTATGTAATCTGCCCAGAATGAATCCTTGATATTTGCACGAGAACGAATACACGAGAGAAAACCTGAACTGGGTTGTCAGAGCCTGAAATAGGGTATGTAATCTTCGCGAGGATGAATGTATCCAGAAGGCACCACGGGGAAGAAAAAAAACCCTGCACAAGAGACACTAGGAATAGACGCACAGCGGAAGACAGAAGAAGACAAAAGCGCAGAAATACGACTGTCACGCCAACTAAATCCATAACGCAGCAAGAAGGCTTAATTGAAAGAGACACACCTCGATACACAAGAAAGTCGGAAACATCCCTGCTAACGAAAACATGTCCGGTTACACGACAAACACAATAAGACTGGCGCCAAAGCACTAGAATACTCCCCACCTTTTTTTTCTCTTGTTTAGATGTTGTTGAGACGAACCAGCGCAAGTCGGTAACCGTGCGTAGAATGCAAGAGACACGCCAATTAAAATCCAGATTAGCGCAACATGTCTATTTAGAAGAACAAGCAGTGAGGCTGTATCAGCGTCAATATACTAGTAGTTGTACACCAACAAAATCCACAGCAAAACAACTTTAAAAAAAAACAACCCACCAACACGAGATTCACCAAGGATGGTGACTCATTGGGGAAAACCGCTCGCCAGTCCCAACATAATTATTTTGTTTCTCTAGAAATACAATGACGATAACTGCTTCCTGAAAGTACAATGACGACATTGCAATCACTGGAAATTTGACTTATCAAGTACTTCAAGCCGCATCACTCCTATCACATCAGTCAGGCCTTCTGAATAACATCAGCACTCAAGAAGTTGCGCTTCAAGAGACGCTCTCATTTACAGAAAAAAAGTCAGCAGGAAGTGAAACTCTAACAGTGAAGGCAGTAACATTAAACCACATACATCTTGTACAAATAATTTTCTTGACCAACCAAAAATAAGTTGGCAGGAGAGTAGTTCGCACTCACTATACTGACGCAGTTACAAACAACTTTCTTGACCAACCAAAAATAAGATGACAGAAGAGTAGTTCGCACTCACTAAACTGACGCAGTTTAGCACCAAATCCTACAGCCCTCCAACTTTTCGACAGAAGATGGCGAAGGAAAGAAAGTAAAGAGAAATACTTTGATAAACTGCGAGTATAGATAGGTCAATAACACTCTCACTCACACACACACACACACACACACACACACACACGTGCATGCCCAGCCTGTGAATGATGGCAGTTCCAGCACAGATAGGCAAAGTGAAGTAGAGGCTGAAAGATACAGCCGATGTAAAAAGGCAAAACGCACTACTTGCTCTCTCACAGGTGAGAACCCTGGAGGCGGGCGGGGATGTAGCTCAGTCGGTAGCGCGCTGGATTTGTATCCAGTTGGCCGCTGTCAGCGTGAGTTCGTCCCCACGTTCGGCGAGAGATTTATTTCTCAGAGTCAACTTTGTGTGCAGACTCTCCTCGGTGTCCGAACACCCCCGTGTGTACACGCAAGCACAAGACCAAGTGCGCACGAAAAAGAACCTGTAATCCATGTCAGAGTTCGGTGGGTTATAGAAACACGAAAATACCCAGCATGCTTCCTCCGAAAACGGCGTATGGCTGCCTAAATGGCGGGGTAAAAAACGGTCATACACGTACAATTCCACTCGTGCAAAAAACACGTGTACGTGGGAGTTTCAGCCCACGAACGCAGAAGAAGAAGAACCCTGGAGGTATCATTGCTTTGCCCACACTCTGTCTATGTACAGGTGTTGCTCTTTTCTCTCCGTTTGGTTTACGGTTGGTACGTAATTGCAATCAAAAGGCCAAAAAGACAAAGCTAAAAACGAAAAACAGGTCTACTTGCCATTTTTTCCAGACTGAACTCAATATCTTACCCGAGAAAGACAGGTATCCGGTGTGCTTGGATTTTCTCCCGCTTTGATCTTTAGCTTTTCTCACGCCTTTTAATGCTGTCTCACATATTTTAAACCAGTCACCAAAAGAGACTTCTCGGGTGACAGATCCGTTTACACTTCCCGCGGCATTAGTCTTTTTTCTCACATTTTACAATTCAGTATCACTAGTTATCAGTAGTGACAGTTGCTTAGAACTTGCTCAAAAGACGTAAACTCCTGAAACCTTCGCACCCACCCTTTTCACGCAGACGGGATTGGCCAAGCAAGATATTTAGGCCGAGCGAGAGAGAAACATAAGATTCCCCACAAACCCACCCACCTACTCAACACACACAACTTTCGTTCCAGATACAGTGGAACCCCCCTTTTAAGACCCCCCACCCCCCCCCCACCCCAATTTAAGACTCCCTCTTTTTTAAGACCCTGTTTGCTCCGATTGGTGTTCATAACGTGTGTGAATGTACCCCGATGTTAAGGCTCCCTCCTTTTTAAGACCCGATTTTCTCAGATTTTAAGAGGTCTTAAAAGGGGGGTTCCACTGTATGACTATCTGATTCCCCGACCTCCTGCCCCGCCCGTGAGCCCCCTTCCCCTTCTCCGGGTCATTCTGGTGCAGACTCCTGCAAGTGGTAGATGTGATAAAGGTCACATTGTTTTGCCCGTTGGCGTTTTTCTTCTCTCCTTTTTACCTGTACCTCTGTCTCTCTGTGTGTGTGTGTCTCTCTGTTTCTCTCTCTCTCTCTCTGTCTGCCTCTCTCTCTCTCTCTGTCTCCCTCTCTCTGTCTCCCTCTCTCTTTCTCTCTCTCCCTCTTTCTCTCTCTCTTACTTTCACTCTCTCCCTCTTTCTCTCCCTCTTTCTTCTCTCTGTGTGTGTCTCTCTCTCCCTCTCTCTCTCCCTCTTTCTCTCCCCCTCTCTCTCTCTCTCTCTCTCTCTCTCTCTCTCTCTCTCTCTCTCTCTCTCTCTCTCTCTCTCTCTCTCTCTCTCTCGCACTTCCTCTCTTTCTTTCTCTTCCCCCCTCTCTCTCTCTCGGTGTGTGTTTCTGTTTTAGCATAAATTGATAGTTTTTTGTTCTGTGTGTTTGTCGTCCCAAGGACAGATTGTAAGAAAAGGCCTATAGCCTTAAATCTTTATCCTTGTATAAAAATAAAGTTAAGTCTCTCTCTCTTTCTCTCTCTCTCTCTCTCTCTCTCTCTTTCTATATCTCTCTCTCTCTCTGTCTCTCTCTTCTATTTTGATGTATAAGCCTATTCTCTCCTTTTCACATGTGATGAACATATTTCCTGGCAAATGCATAAATAAACAGACTGTGGCAAGAAAAACCCCACCCCAACAACATGTGTTTGTAAAGCCACCGAGTTAGTGTTTACAAGAACGCACAGATATCAGAAATACACGAAGTGACTTAGTTCTACCCCTACCCACTGCTCGAGAAGAAAACGGTCCATTCTCAACTCAATTATTGCGATTTAAAAAAAACTGCATTATTGAAATAAAGAATAATAAAAATGTTCTTCCACAGATCCACAAGTAACGAGGATTAATGTATACACAAAGACTTTCTTTCTTTCTTTATTTGGTGTTTAACGTCGTTTTCAACCATTCAAGGGGGAAGGGGGGAGATGGGATAGGGGAAAGGGGGGAGATGGGATAGAGCCACTTGTTAATTGTTTCTTGTTCACAAAAGCACTAATCAAAAAATTGCTCCAGGGGCTTGCAACGTAGTACAATATATGACCTTACTGGGAGAATGCAAGTTTCCAGTACAAAGGACTTAACATTTCTTACATACTGCTTGACTAAAATCTTTACAAACATTGACTATATTCTATACAAGAAACACTTAACAAGGGTAAAAGGAGAAACAGAACCTGTTAGTCGCCTCTTTACGACATGCTGGTTAGCATCGGGTAAATTCTTTCTCGTCCCAACCAATATGGGACTCCCCCTAACCCGCGGGGGGTATACACAAAGACAATGTGAACAAAAAGTCAATGCTTGGACCATCTTGGATACATCAGTCATATTGCAAGATACATCCCAACATCGTTTATGTTCTCTCTGTTCTTTCTCTTGTTTGTCCGAAGTTTTCGTGAATGTTTTGTTTTTCCCCTAAATTAAACGTTCCAATAATCTAATCTTTCTTGGGTTTTTTTAAATTCTTGTGAACAGAAGCCGAATGTCCAGGCCGGGCTGCTTCGAGAATCTGTTCCAACGGCAAAGAATGAATATTATCTTGAAATCTGTCTTCTACGAACGATGCGAACTTTTTAATTATTTACGAATGAAGGAAACAAATCTGAAGGAAGGAAATCGTCAAGCTCGCAGCATTAAAAGCAAATACCTTCCTCCTCGCCCAAGCGAAATTGCAAACCACCGTCGGATCATGCAGTCTAAGGGGCTAAGCTACCTCTAAACAGGCATGAGACCAAGGGTAGGGCGGATGATGGCGAGAGAGGTGAAGGGACGGGGAATGTTTACAGTGCCGTGTGCCGGGCTGTGAGCAGTGCCCGCCAATGTTTAGCTCAGGCACCGTCGCGCCTTAGTTCCATGCAGGAAAATGCAGCGTGCTATGCTGGCCATCTGACCAACTCTCGTCCTCATCTCTAAGGCAGACTGATACCAAGAGGTGTAAGTTACACCCGCCTTCAGGCTCAGGCATTTTCAAACGCTCGACTCAAGACTGTAAAGGCGCAGTCCTTCCAGTAACATATTTTCGGCTCACCATCTTGAATATGGCCAGGCTTATACATGGGTTAAAGGTCCTTGTCTACATTTTTATACCGAAATCGCCATTTGACCATTAAAGGTCCTTGTCTACATTTTTATACCGAAATCGCCATTTGACCATTAAAGGTCCTTGTCTACATTTTTATACCGAAATCGCCATTTGACCATTAAAGGTCCTTGTCTACATTTTTATACCGAAATCGCCATTTGACCATTAAAGGTCCTTGTCTACATTTTTATACCGAAATCGCCATTTGACCATTAAAGGTCCTTGTCTACATTTTTATACCGAAATCGCCATTTGACCATTAAAGGTCCTTGTCTACATTTTTATACCGAAATCGCCATTTGACCATTAAAGGTCCTTGTCTACATTTTTATACCGAAATCGCCATTTGACCATTAAAGGTCCTTGTCTACATTTTTATACCGAAATCGCCATTTGACCATTAAAGGTCCTTGTCTACATTTTTATACCGAAATCGCCATTTGACCATTAAAGGTCCTTGTCTACATTTTTATACCGAAATCGCCATTTGACCATTAAAGGTCCTTGTCTACATTTTTATACCGAAATCGCCATTTGACCATTAAAGGTCCTTGTCTACATTTTTATACCGAAATCGCCATTTGACCATTAAAGGTCCTTGTCTACATTTTTATACCGAAATCGCCATTTGACCATTAAAGGTCCTTGTCTACATTTTTATACCGAAATCGCCATTTGACCATTAAAATGCAGAGTCTATTATCTACAAATATCAACAATACACCCCCTTTCGATCAGGAAAGACGAAGCCAGTGTAGCCGTTTGAAAATTCATTGTAGTATTCCAGCGTAGTACTCATAGTAGGATATCCTTATTTGGAAAATGCCAAGCGCAAAACTCCTCTCAAATCCCGTGCATTTCGTGCGTTTAAAAAAAAGCGTGGACAGCGCTCCAGTGTCATACTGTTGCTGCACTTGTTTGGGCGTGGCTATAAGCATAGTGACATGAATTTGATTGGTCAGTATTTTTAGGCAAAGCACATGTTCTCAGCAAACAGAAAACAAAATATTGGAAGCGTGAGTCACGCTACCCAAAAATAAAAATAAAAATTACATATATTTTTTTTCCATAATTTTTTTCCCCATGGTTCATTCATCATTTGACATAATTTTGTATCGAAATCTAACCATAACATTATTGAAAAAAAGCAAAAATGTAGACGACCACCTTTAAGACCATTCCTCTACTTGTCACATACGAAAAAATAACAGCCTGGGTGCCCTCTGCGCAAAATTAAAATGTGTTGATGAAATATTTTTTAAAAACCCACTATAGGGCCTTTTCAATTAAAAAAAAAGAAAGAAATTCATTCATCAAAAAATGTCAACGCACCACAGCAAGCAGTCTAGCTGTTGATGTTTGGGTATATGACCAAATGGAGTGATGGTTGTATTCGGGGGCCCGGGTAGCTCAGGTGGTAGAGCACTGGACTTGTGATCGAAAGGTCGCTGGTTCGAATCCGGGCCGGGACGGACACGGGTCAACTTTATGTGCAGACCTAGAGACGGTATCCATCTCCCACCCCCGTGTCACCACAATGGCACGTTAAAGATCTTGGTCATTCTACCATAAGTGCAGAAGGCTGATACCACCTAAACACGCATACATCAAAAGCCGTGAGGGCGTAAAAACTCGAATCGTATAAACCAATTCATGTCCAATATAGGCAATTAAGACCTGACGGACAATAAGCCCCTTAAAATTGACTGGTTGTATTCCATGTAAAAGCTTGGCTAAGTCTAACATGCTGAGCCAAACTGTTTTCAAGAGAAGGAGTCCGAGTGTGATTTTAAACCAGCAAGGCACATGTTTTTAATGTGATATAAATCACACAGAACGCATTAAACTAAACAGCGCACCTCACCATAGCTTAGAAACGTCTAATTCGCTTGCAGATCGTGATACATGTGTTCAGGGTATAAATAACTACAGGGCCGGACTAGGCGAAGAGGAGGGGGGAGGTTGCCAGTGGTGGCCCAGGGGGATGTCCCCTCTGGCAGCAGGGGCGGATCAGTTCATTTTATGACTGTTTTTTTTCAAAAGTATATTGTGAAGATATGGGTGTGAAGGCGCGAAGCGCCGAGCCGACGGCGCGAAGCGCTTAGCTTGCTAGGGGGGTCCGGGGGCATGCCCCCCCGGAACATTTTGAAAAAAAGGATGCAAAATGGTGCAATCTGGTGCATTCTGAGGATGATCATTACCAGTTTCAGGCAGCAGATTTTGTCACTGATTAATACCCCAAAAATTGAAACTCAATGTAAAATAAAGAAATGCATACCTCATTCAATATTTTTATTTTTTGGCTGGAGGGGGGGGTCCGGAAACCCTAGAACCCACCCCCCCCCTCTCGTTGTGGGGGTCAGGGGGCGAAGCCCCCTGAAGCTGACAGGTAGGTCATATTCTGAGATAGGAAAATGGTCGCTCCTTGCATGAAACGGCATAAAATAAGCAATAATAATAAAAAAAATTAAATAAGTAAGGTACATGTTTAGGCTAGGGGGGGGGGGGGGTTGCGCAACCCCCATAACCCCCCCGGTAGTCCGGCCCTGAACTACACCCTGATTTTTTCTCTCTGCTCGTTTGTGAGGAGCTCTCGGCTCCACAAGTCTCCTGAACTTATCACATGTTTGGTCTACAACCTGAAAAACATCTTATCCACTCTTGTAACACAGAAAAACATGAGCTTAATGATAAACATTAAAGCTCTGTCGACGTGGAGTTTTTATTCCACAGCAGAGAATGTAGAGAACGAAGGACGTACACTATGGTGGGTTTTTTTTTTGCAAACACAAGTGTTCTTGAAAATCCCACATCTGTTTTATGGCACACAGATGCAATGTGCACCATACGCTGGATGCAAAAACAGGAATATTAACTATCTATCCTGTGTTTATAACCCTGCTACAAAATGCATGACAGGTTATGCATAGATCGGCTTAACAGGAATAAACTCTCTCTCTCTCTCTCTCTCTCTCTCTCTCTCTCTCTCTCTCTCTCTCTCTCTCTCTCTCTCTCTCTCTCTCTCTCTCTCTCTCTCTCTCTCTCTCTCTGTCTCTCTCTCTTTGAAAACTGTTTAGTCAGCATTCTGTTTCGAATTCCAAGAAGAAACGCACCGATCTGCTGTCGCTTGTTCCACCAGCGCGCAACATCAATTAGCATTATGCTATGCACTTGATAGCAATAATCAAAATATTGTTTGAAACGAAGTACTGCTGTCTCGTTCTTAAAACAAGCCGCCGAGCCGATTCACATAGGTACACACACAGTCATATAACTGTAATAAGAAAATGAAGCCTTTGTATTCCGATTCCGTGTCGGAGAAAAGCAAATCCTCGTTAATTTCTTGAGACAAAATGTCAGAAGCGAAACATCCTCACTTGAAGTGAAACACAATGGACAATGTTTGGAAATAACTCTGTCGGGTTGGTATGGGTTGTGCATGTTTATATTAAGTCAACTTTCCCACGTGACATTACAGGCCAGTCCCTAGCGAAGGGTGTGTCTGAAACACGCGGACAAGGAGCACGTATAGATAGCTTGTCTCAATAAGGCCAAAAAAAAAATAGGTCTGTTTACGGTAACCCGACCGACCCTATTTTTTTCGCGCGACCCTAGACTTTTTTTTTGGCATTTGGGGAAAGAAAAAAAAAATCTTGGTTTTTTTTTGCAAAATAACGTAAAAATATGGTTTTTTGGAGAGAAAAAAAAAAAATTCCCGACCTACCGACCCTATTTTTTGGGCCTATGTTACCGTAAACAGACCTTTTTTTTTGGCCTAAAAGCAAGAGTAGTCACTCTTTCACAAACCGTACAGACCCGACAGAGTTATTTCCACAATTCGTCGATTCACTCATGAAGCACGGCCCAGCCAGTTCAATAATGAAACACTAAACTTGATACTTTTTAATGTCAGTACAAAGAGTTCCAAGATAAAAACACTCACCACACGTAATATCAATTTCAATCCACACAATTCACTGATGTAACACTCAACGTAGAACAGAATCAACTTCTGCACACAGAGAGTATGTCCAAAATAACTGAATACCACTCAACGGAAAGCCACAATCGCTATACATTTTTACCTAGCGGTGCTAAAAAATATAGCGAAATTGTGTTATCCCTGGCTTAGTAAGTGCGCGCGTAAAGTCTGAGAGGGCGGGTGGAGAGAGGGGGTGGGGTGGATAAGATTGGTGGGTGCGGGGGGTGGGGGTGGGGGTGAAAGGAGAGGAAATGGCGGAAAAGGGGGTATAAGACAGGTTTGGGCTGGAGGTTGGTTGGATGGCGGGTAGGGGAGTTGGGGTCGGGGTAAAGAAGAGGAATTGGAGGAAGAGGGGGTACAAGGCTGGAGGACCCGATCAGTCAGAGCGAGAAATCGATAAAGTTCAGCTGTTGCCGTGTGAGCGAAGGGAAAACCCCACGACAACCTCAGTTGTGCAACATCGCTGTATGAGTCGTTTCTGTGTCAATGTTCTCTGCGTGTCACTCGTACTCTCCTTTTCTGCGAATTTCTGTCTTTTTCTTTCTGTGTCTCTATTTCCGTGTCTTTCTCTTCCTTTATATCTGTCTGTCTGTCTGTCTGTCTGCTTGTCTGTTTGTTGCTTCTCTCTCTCTCTGTCGCACCCCTGTTCTCTCTCTGTTCCTCCCCTTCTCTGTCTCTCTGTCTAGTTCTCTGTCCGTTTCTCTCTCTCTCTCTCTCTCTCTCTCTTCTCTTCACCCCTCCCCCTCTTTCTCCTCCTTCATCCCTCCCCTCTTGCTCTCTCTCCCTGTCACCCCCCCCCCACACCCCAATCCTCCTCCTCTCTATCTTTGGTTGTCGGTTGCGGTAATGACGTGTTGACGTTATTACTGACTCATCTCATCGATCGTAGGTAACACACACCGAGTCATTCGTTATCTCCTAACAATTCTGCGGAATCAGCAAATGTTGTCTGCATCATCGAATACTTGACAGTTCCGGTTTAGTTCGCAGAAATACTGTTTTAGGATACTACCACGTCGAGTTGTAATCTTTTTGATTTACTAGCAGTACAATCATTTTTGTCACGTGCAATCTTCTCACCATTGACTTGTTTTACAAACATTTCCCCCCACATGCGGACTATTCTTCTTCTGCGTTCGTGGGCTGAAACTCCCACGTACACTCGTGTTTTTGCACGAGTGGAATTTTACGTGTATGACCGTTTTTACCCCGCCATTAAGGCAGCCATACGCCGCTTTCGGAGGAAGCATGCTGGGTATTTTCGTGTTTCTATAACCCACCGAACTCTGACATGGATTACAGGATCTTTTCCGTGCGCACTTGGTCTTGTGCTTGCGTGTACACACGAAGGGGGATAAGCCACTAGCAGGTCTGCACATAAGTTGACCTGGGAGATCGGAAAAATCTCCACACTTAACCCACCAGGCGGCCGCGGCCGGGATTCGAACCCTCGACCTTCCGATTAAGAGGCCGACGTCTTACCACCCCGCCACAGCGCCCGTCACATGCGGACTATAGTTTGTTTAGTCAGACTATTCTGGGGTTGTTCAGTTGTTGTACGTCTTCGTTCTTTCTTGCTCCTGCACAATATTTTGAATTAAAATGGTGCTTTTGAACAGTACTCACTGTGACAATTACCGCATATCCCTGTTCGTTTCACACACATACACAAACATGTCTGCAATCTTCTCAAGATACTTGTATCGCTGATATCTTTCCGGACTGGAGGCAATCTGAGGAATGCGAGAGACCCGAGTTATCAGCTTCACACTTTTTCGTGGATAGATAGAGTAGGCCTGTTATCAGACTTGACCCTGTAGGCTAACTATAGACCAGTGTATTCAATCATTCCTGTCCCGACGTGACCCCAGAGCCAGCAAAAGTGCAGGTACTCTGTAAGTATGTTGTCCCCGCGGTTAAGGGAAGATTATACCTGCGCAGAGTCAGCGGCACAGACGACGCACTGCAGATTATCCCAGCCCGCTACACGTTGCGTGAAAAGAAAACAGGTCAAGTACCCGTCATAATCCCTATCGCAGCATCAATACTATGCAGTACATCGTAGTCTGTGCCGCTGACTCTGCGCAGGTATAATCTGCCCTTAACTCTCTCTCACACGGAAGTCTCCTGTTGGCTTCTGTTTAAAATGGTATTTTCTCAAATCTTGTCTGTCTGTCTGTCTGTCTGAATGTCCCTCTATCTCTCACTCACTGTCGCACGGTTGAAACAGGGTTTTGCAAACAATGAACCAATGTCCGTTTAGAATCCTGCCTCCTATACACGTTTACGTCCACAAATCAAGATAATCCAGAGTGTATAAGCGTACACACCACCGTCCTGTTATTTCATTTACACTAGGCAAGGATTCCACACACAAGGTTCATAGTTCTGAGAGGCTGAAGAACAGAATAAGATGATGTAAATCTCACGGAACTCGAACGCCGTAAAAGCGTGTACACGGGTGTACTTTGAGCATGAACATCGTCGTATAGGTACAATATATCGCACCTGAACACAATATATTATCTCATCAGAGGCTGGCAATACTGCGAAGTGTTGTAAGTCCTCGGCGAACACAGTTAAAGCCAGTACACACGCATATTTATAAGCATCAGCATTGTCGTACACCTAACCATAACTGAACACAATGTGCAATCCCTTGGACGATGAGAATACTACCAACCCATAGCAAACATATATATATGTCCTGCACACGTTTCTAAGCTAAAGCATCTTCCTATATCACATATCAACACAATGCCATTCTTCTTACATGCAGAACACTGTACGAAGCTTTGTAAACCTCTGGGAACATGGCAAAAGCCCGCACACGCGTATTATATCAAGACAAACGTCCGCGTACACCTATCACTCCTGTACCCATTAACACGACGAAACACAAGGTAAGGGGAAGCAAGACTTTCTCTGTCTCCTTTGGAACATTACTGTCTTTACAGGCTTTGTCTACGATGGTGGGGACCTCTGCAGAAGATGCCTTGCGTCCCATACATAGCTTTCTCTCAGTACAGCGATTTTGAAGTGCTCTAGAAAAAAATGTGTGTTTGTGTGTCTCTGTGGAGCGAAAAAAAAAGAAAAAAAAAAGAGCACAGACAGACAGAGAGACACACAATAGCTGTTCACTGCAGCAATAATACTAAAGTGTTGTTTATAGCCTACGGTTGATTTTTAATGGTTTTTTTTTGTTCGGACAAAAACTACTTGAAAGACGACTGGAAATGAGGTCGAGTAGCAGTAAACGCAGAAATCCACACGTATCTTCAGCTTGAAACGCACAGCTAAAAAAAAAGCATACTTCAGAATGTCACAAAAAAAGATTCACACCTTTGCAAAACAGGTACCACTTCCGGACACTGCCGGTGTCAAGAGTGGAAGACAGCAGCTACAGATATCCCGGGTTTCCTTTCTTGTTGTTGTTTTATTTTGTCTTTCAACAAGAAAAGCTAAGATCAACTCTCAGAACCAAAACGGCTTTTGAATTCACAACGCAACAAGTACCAAAAACCACAAACCAACATGCCGTGGAAATCACAAACCCAAATGTCTTAGAAACGATACAATCACAAACCCACACGTCAGTTTTGGAAATCTGAAACCCACAGGTCTTAGAAACGACAAAATCGCAAACCAACACGTTTTGAAAATCCCAAACACAACTGTCATGTCTTCACGGTAGATCCACGAAAGCGCACTGCGTATACCTGTGGCCTCGTATCCGAGACAAGAATGAATACATACCTTTGGCTTTGCAACGACAGGTAGCCTTTGAGGCATCAGCAGGTGTCAAGACGGACAGATAGCGATGAGATATCATCGTCGTGTTATCTTGTCCCTTCCCCCTCCCCCCTCCACACTCAACACTCGCTCTAAACCTCTGTCATTATTGTCTACCCCCCCCCCCCTTGATTCAGTACTGAGATAGAGTGAACTTAGACGTGAGCTCAAGTTTATTCTCGTCTTGAATTTTATTTTCGTCTAGAGTATTATTCTCGCCTTGAGCATTATTTTCGTCTTGAGTTTTATTCTCGTCTTAAATCTTATTCTCGTCGAGTCTTATTCTCGCCTTGAGTCTTATTTTCGCCTTGAGAGTCGAACTAGTTGAACTGGTTGTACAGTACAGCACTGTTCCACGGTCACGCTGTAAAATGGGCGATTTACCTGATGTGAAACTACCTATGACTAGAAGTGAGCCTTTATTGACTCCCATACTGTCTTAAAAAAAATATATCGCTGGCCTCAGTCTTTATGAATTCATCACACCGAAATGCAAAACCAGTTTTTCTCTTGCGGTTAATAGTGACAATGATTCTCTCAGGGTTGTAACGTATTGTGTGCTACATTAAAAACAATTAATTGTGGCCAACAAAATTTCAGAAAGAAACAGTAAAATCAGAAGAAGAACGCTTGAAGGAGAATAAGAGCGACAGGTTGACAGGTACAATTTATACATTGATTACTTGACAGATTGTTTCTTGAGGATTTAAGCAAAAAAAAAAAAAAAAAAAACCAAGTCGCGTAAGGCGAAAATACAACATTTAGTCAAGCTCAGTCGAACTCACAGAATGAAACTGAACGCAAAGCATTTTTTTCCGCAAGACCGTACACTCGTAGCATCGTCTGTCCACCGCTCGTGGCAAAGGCAGTGAAATTAACAATACAGAAAAGCGCGGTAGCGGTTGCGCCGAGGAGGATAACCCGCTTTTCTATA
>NC_090247.1:69184953-69224953 GCF_037325665.1 Littorina saxatilis
AAGAACGTATGAACACATACACTCACTCGCGGCACACAAACACACACACGCACACACGCACACGCAAGCACGCACGTACGTACACTCTCACACACACGCACTCACACGCAAGCACGCACGTACGTACACTCACACACACACGCACGTACGTACACTCACACTGACACACACACACAAACACACACACACACACCACCCGGCTGCTCCTCTCGTGGCGCTACGATTTGCAGAATGTTCTCCCGTTGTCTCTGACTGCCCCAATAACGCGAGGAAGACGAATTAGCCGTGAAAACGGTACATCAAGCAAAAAACCTCCACCGCTATCACTTCCTCTCTCATAGCACAACGGTCAGCAGAATTCCGTCATACCATCTCACCGACAGACAGCATGCTTCCTGGCACAAAAAGACAAGAGCAAAGAATGCTGGCTGGTTCTTCGCTATACCTTCCTGGTCTCTCACAAATCAGTCTGCAGTTGTACTGAGCCCTGCTGGTCTCAGGTCTTCACAAACTTTCGCCCAGATAACTCTGTTCCATACTCCAGAAAGCGGAACTGACATTCCGCCACATGATTTGTTTTTGTGCCGCTCAGAATGATGATTTAATGTAATGAAAAGAAAACAAACATGGCATCGTGCACACTTTGGATAAGACAGAGAAGAATGGCATGATGATTGAGAAGTAGTATATACAGGCGAAAAAGCTGATTCTTCCAAGCTCACCAATTCGTTCACATTTCAGTAGGACAGAGCGGATATAAACAAAACTATAACGCGAACACTTTACAGTCATACCTGACGCACAGAACTGCAGCAGAACTAACACCGAGAGCGCAAATCTTCCAGTCTGACAGATGCCTACTGCCCGTCCTATACCTGCTAAAACGAGTAGCACTCTTGCCCGTGAGTGAGACAAAGACAATTTGGAAATGGTTTGGTCAGGCAACACAAGCACACGAACATAATATTTACCGTCTTTTTGAGTCAACCTTAGAAAACAAATCCACCAGCGTTTTTTCTCTTCGGTCATTGACGCTGGGAGGGGCAAGGGTGAACCATGACCCCCTCCCCTCCCCCTCCCCCTTTATCACCCCCCCCCCCCCCATTCCCCTGTTCAACCGCCGGCCACATGGTGCTGTAAAAACACCCCCCAAGATCGGCAAAATAAACCCTGGTCTCAGCACTCTGTTGATCTTCTTCAAATTACCGCGAGCGGGGGCGGCCTCTGTGTTTGGCCCGAACACATCTATATTAGTATAATGTTACTGGAGTTCACAGCAGCTGGAGACATGTATGTCGTCAGTACAAGCCACACGATCCCTTCCAATATAAAACAATTTCTGTGGAATCAAAGATCTTCTACTGCAACGCAAAGAAGATAGCGAAGCAGTAGAAGATCGTTGGTGGAATGTTGAAGAAGAGAGTGACCGAAGAAGGCAGTAACGTGCCGAAATATTGATTAATTATAGATATAAACGTACCTAACCTGGTTACTGGTGTGTTTTCTTTTTATTTAGAGGAGAGTGACAGTATACAGCGCGGGAAGCGCGATAGATTATTTTTTCAGAAAAAAAGTCTAAACAATCCGAAAACAAATTGACTGCCAACAAAAACAGAAAGAAAATAAAAGAGTCATTTATGCGTTTATTTGCTTGTTGTTGTTTTGTTTTGTTTGTTTTTATTTTTGATGCGTGTGTGTGTGGTTTGTGTGTGTGTGGTTTGTGTGTGTGTGGTTTGTGTTAGTGTGGTTTGTGTTGGTGTGGTTTGTGTTGGTGCGGTTTGTGTTTGTGTGGTTTGTGTTTGTGTGGTTTGTGTTTGTGTGGTTTGTGTTTGTGTGGTTTGTGTTTGTGTGGTTTGTGTTGGTGTGGTTTGTGTTGGTGCAGTTTGTGTTGGTGCGGTTTGTGTTTGTGTGGTTTGTGTTTGTGTGGTTTGTGTTGGTGTGGTTGGTGTTGGTGTGGTTTGTGTTGGTGTGGTTTGTGTTGGTGTGGTTTGTGTTGGTGCGGTTTATCTTGTTGTTGTTTTGACTTTTGTCAGTAAAGCTGAAGCAGCATTTCCGGCAATTTTGTCGTCTGAAATGAGATATCTTTTCCACAGTTGGTTTCCAAGCTTCTGCTCAAAGTGACCATACACTCACACAATGACAAATGATATCATCTCATGCCATGAACGTTACCAGCTGCCACGACACTCTTTATACCACCCCACCACCCCGCCCTCAAGTAACTAAATAAACAAATAAATGAATACAAATGACATTTTAATTAAATACAAAAATATATGAAAGAAGAAGAATAGAAATGCCATACATGTCATTAATCCATATAACATAAATCACGGGTGGAATCTGCGTAAAGAATCGTCCAAGTTAGTGCAGCTGCACCAGAAAGCTAAAAGAAAAGATAACCCTGGGAAAAAACAAACCCAGGTGGCCTAAAATCTGCGCATCTGGGTGCTGTGGTGATGAAAACTAACAAACCTGAGGGCAATGAACTGCTGACAGAAAACTGAAAAAAGAGAAAAAGGGATGGGGGTTCGGGGGTGGGGGAGGGGTGTGAGAGTGTATGTTGGTGGGGGTGGGGGGGCACGTAAAAGCAGAAAAGGAAAAGAATTGGGAATCTTAAACTTGAGCCTTTAAAATCCTAAACTCACGCCAAACCCTCTCTCCCTCTCTCAGGGGGTAGCAGAGATAAACAGACGTGGTACCCCAGGGCTCAATCTGCTGAGTCCCGGACCCAGTTACATGCTTGGTCCTTTATCTACCCCCATCTCCCGCAGTGAGTTCATGATCAACAGGTCTACCATACTCCTCCCCCTCCCCACCATTCTGCTCCTGATATGTACCAATACTAAACACCAGGAAAGTCAGTGTAGGACGGAGAAGTAAAAGTGACCGGTTGCGGGGGAGACGTTCTATCCCTCTCTGGCTCTCTCTCCAAAGAGTATCCCTACGGAATTTCGTGGGGATACACTCTTTGCTCTCTCTCTCTCTCTCTCTCTCTCTCTCTCTCTCTCTCTCTCTCTCTCTCTCTCTCTCTGTTCGTCGACGTCAAAAAGCGTCTCTCTATTCGTCTGTTCGTCTACCCCCCGGCATCTGTCTTTCACTGCATTGTACTGTTTTGTGTGGCTGCCTGTTTGTCTGCTTGCTGTATGTCAAGTCTGTGTATGACAGAGAAAGTGACCGGTTGCGGAAACAAAACTTAACTCTCTCTCTCCCTCTCTCTCTCTCTCTCTCTCTCTCTCTCTCTCTCTCTCTCTCTCTCTCTCTCTCTCTCTCTCTCTCTCTGTTCGTCTATGCCTCTGTAGGCCTATCTGTCTCTCAATGGTCCCTCAATGGGCGAGGGCCGGATGAAAAAAGCATGTTTGCATTTCCTATTCTATCACCCTCGAAAATAAGTTCAATTCAATTCAATTCCCACTGCATGTTTGTCTGCCTGTCTTGTCTGTCTTTCTATGTCTCTCCCACTTTCCCATATATACTGTTGGTGTGAAAACACAATGGCCTTGGCCCACAAGCTTACATTCTTTTTTTTTGTTCACAATAACAGACTAATACATGCACCGGGGAAATGTGGAGAGCAAATTCACACACTCTAAAAATCCCCCACACAATAAAACCCGATTCCAGTTTTGCCCTCAGGCATAAACACACGGAAGCAAGCGACATCTCTTGTACAATGGGACCATGTTTCAAGTTCTGGAGGGGAAAATCCATAGTGTCTTTTATTTTGAGAGAGAGAGAGAGAGAGAGAGAGAGAGAGAGAGAGAGAGAGAGAGAGAGAGAGAGAGAGAGAGAGAGAGAGAGAAACAAAAACAAAAGGACAACACAAACCAAACCGATCATCACGTCTCTGCATTTGCTTTGACATGAACATCAATAATTCCACTCACCTTTTTTACATTTTCTTTCTGCAGGCAATGACACTTCAGTCTCGATTAGTTTTTCGCCCTTAGGCCACAGATCATATTTGCGAAAAAGATAACACTTCAGGAAAAAACACGTTATCTTTGCTAACGATTGCAGTCACTTCGGTCACGGCTATTTCACCACCCCAGCCCCCTTTCAGATCAAGTTTGCAAAACAAAACAAAACAAAAAAAGAACAACAACATCGTCTCATCCTGTTCTTACATTGTCTCACACGATCGTTTTCCTGGCAAAGACAAGTGAAATGGACAAAAACATTGGCAAGCAAAAATATTGTTCAGTAATGGTTTAAAAGACCACCAGGCTATTTGGAGTCCAAACAGAGCGTTAGGGGAAAAAGGCGTCAGAGAAAAACAGACACAGGTACTGAATTATTAAGCTATCGGCAGTTCGGGATCTCTCAACAGATTCAGAATTGTGTTGGAGACTTGAGCATTCAGATCGTTTTTGCAACGCCAGTCTGGGGTAGCTGTACAAAGAGGAGGG
This sequence comes from Littorina saxatilis, assembly GCF_037325665.1. Lineage (NCBI taxonomy): Eukaryota > Metazoa > Mollusca > Gastropoda > Littorinimorpha > Littorinidae > Littorina > Littorina saxatilis. Next base: position 69,189,363 of record NC_090247.1, read on the forward strand.
GGAGGAGGAGGGGGAGGAGAAAGAGGAACAATTGCAAAGAAGAAGACGACCATTCGGGAAGAATTAACTTAAAGGAGAAAGCTGTAAACGTAATATCTGTGCACGTACTCAGAAGAATAAACAATGGTGACGATTTAAATTATATTCATACTTTAATTTCGAAATGGTGTCCAGACTTTTATACACTTTATCTAATTGGATATTCACGTCAATGTCAGTTCTTGTTTCATATTGCTTTTGTATAGGTATGTTTCAGCCTGGCTTGACATTGTGACAGAATATAAACAACCCCGTGTGCTTAATATGTCAACTTTCTTGGCAACTTAGTACGAGAGTGAGGACAAAATAGCACAGAGTATTCGACATCGCATCGAAGCTCGGCCAACTCGAACAGGAAGAAGGGGGCTACTTCGGAAGGCTTGGACACCACGGTGGGGGAGACGTTCCATGGCGGTAGTGTTCTAGCTTTGATCGAGGGAATCCAAAAACAAAGAGACTGCCAACGTTCCAAAATTCAGAATAAAAAACAAGAAAGGTAGGTTGTTGGAACGTTTGTTAATGTTATTGACAAAACAATACATTCACAGAATATAAAAGACCGTTGGGTCGAAATATAAATATCTGTGAATGTACTGTTTTGTCAATAACAAACGTTCCAACAACCTACCTGTCTTGTTTTTTTTATTTTGATTGAGGGAGCAATTTTCCGCAGGTGTCTCTGATCGCTCACAACGGTAGTGGTATTTTGGCAGAGTTCCGTGTTACTATTTTGAGTATTCAAAGCTTTTTACGCATGGAACGTCTCCCACACCGTGGACACTTGGGTTGGAATTGACGGAGTACTCCTCACAACATTCCCTCTTCTTCTTGCTCCACTTACACAGGTATGGATCTACACCCTCACATTCCTTATGCACCATTACACTGATGCTACAGGTTAAATAGAGCTCATTCACAAGTCATTCGCACCTACCTGTTAACACCTGAAGGATCGTTAACACTCTCTTTACCGGCTAATTTCTCTGACTGGCGCGTTCCCCCCAACACACGGAGATCAATGAAGACTCGCAATTCCCAACAGATGGTCCACGCGCTCTGGTCAATATCAAGAGCTCATTGGAACTGTTGACCACACACCAACGCCAAGCTTTCCCTACCCGACACTGTCCGCGTCAAAACCTCACTCACCTGCTAGCTCGTACAGGGGTAATTAACTGCGATGAAAAGATGACCTCTGGATCAAGCACAAGTTGGCAATAACCCGATTTAGCCTCCTGCGAGGTCCACAGTGCCACTGCTGTGTGGATCTCAAACGGACGCTCTTCTTTCAGTATGTGAATCACTTTCCACGGCGTTAGTTCGGGACTATGCCCAAAAGGGTCCCTATATTGCAGGGTGGTGTAGCTTTCGCTACAGGTATATTTTGGTCAAAATAACGGACAGAGGGACAACAGGAGGTGTACTTTCTTGTGAGGTGTCCTGTCAACGGAGGGACCTCTTTTTTTTGTTTTATAGGTACCAACGTACTCCCATACTTTCTGATGCTTGCATAATTGGTAGGTCATCAACTAATGGAGGTTTAGCGAGCAGAGTAGTAGGTAAAACGCTCAGATGCCCATGCGGTGCTTGACGTAAAAATACGACAAAGACAGGTAAGGTAAGGTAAGGTAAGGTCGGGTAAGGTACGGTGAGAGAAGGCGACGAAAGGTACACTGTAAGGTAAACAAAGGTAAGCCGGTAAGGTGTGCATTCATGCAGTACAGCAAACGTGCTGTCTTCAAAATTCACTGAAGCCTCCCTCCCAGGTTGCGAAGATAACATATACCATAATAAGTCTATCACTACACAATCCAGTCGTATATTTTGTCTTCTTTAAATCTGTACAGAAAACATTATTTGCAGAGCAGACATCCAGACCAACATAATCACACTTGACTTCCCGTAGAATCTCTCAAGCCGACTGTTGAAACCGTACCCAAGACACCGAGGTCTCAAGCCGACTGTTCTAACCGTACCCAAGACACCGAGGTCTCAAGCCGACTGTTCAAACCGTACCCAAGACACCGAGGTCTCAAGCCGACTGTTCTAACCGTACCCAAGACACCGAGGTCTCAAGCCGACTGTTCAAACCGTACCCAAGACACCGAGGTCTGAAGCCGACTGTTCAAACCGTACCCAAGACATCGAGGTCTGAAACCGACTGTTCAAACCGTACCCAAGACACCGAGGTCTGAAGCCGACTGTTCAAACCGTACCCAAGACACCGAGGTCTGAAGCCGACTGTTCAAACAGTACCCAAGACACCGAGGTCTGAAGCCGACTGCTCAAACCGTACCCAAGACACCGAGGTCTCAAGCCGACTGTTCAAACCGTACCCAAGACATCGAGGTCTGAAGCCGACTGTTCAAACCGTACCCAAGACATCGAGGTCTGAAGCCGACTGTTGAAACCGTACCCAAGACACCGAGGTCTGAAGCCGACTGTTCAAACCGTACCCAAGACACCGAGGTCTGAAGCCGACTGTTCAAACAGTACCCAAGACACCGAGGTCTGAAGCCGACTGTTCAAACCGTACCCAAGACACCGAGGTCTGAAGCCGACTGTTCAAACCGTACCCAAGACACCGAGGTCTGTTTATGTTGTCACACTTTGTTGTACTAAGTGCCGACTGCGAAACCAGATCTCCTTTCTTGATGGCCATTTCCCGCTGGTCAAGTGTGGACACAAGTGACCATTAGGTTGACCACAGCAAGAGGTGTATCAGTACGCGGTCCCGCAAATGGCCAGGCCGTTCAGACGGTTTTATTCCTGCTCTAAGGCGACCCTTGGGAGACAGGGAATGCGCTTGTTTAGCACAAACATTTGAATGTGAATTGGGTGTTTGTAGTAAACATGCTGAGTAGAATACTGTCAATCGAAAGTGGTCGACACATCTTTTGTTTAATTTGTTTTCTTATTGACGACTGACTCCGCTCAAACTAAAGTGACAATAGAAGTCATTGCTAGTATAAATTTCCATAGCTAAACTTAAAACTCACAATGAATCGACCGTATCGTACTTGCCCTGGCTCCAACAAACACATTTCCAATCGAAACGAAAGCGTCCCTGCTGACCGGTTGATAATTGAACATCGTAAGCAAACAGGTAGGCTACCAGGAATTTCGGAGAACTCATACCTATACCAACACAGAACTGAACTCAACTATCCGCTTGTTCGGCAGTCAAAGTTCAGAAGCAGCTGACACCTGCAGAGTCAAATTCTGTCAGAGAACTCACATAAACCATTGACTGATCCCTCCCCACCCCACCCCACCCCCGTTCCCTCTCCAACGGCATCGAAGAGCGACTGCAGTGGTTCATCGAGTCGATGTCAGCCAATGGCAGCACAACGAGACAAAGCCAGATTTATAGTGGCAGCTCGAGTTTCTTTAAAAGCCCAGTATTGGGAAAAGAGTATCCAGTAGCTACTACTGTGGCTGATGGGGTCTATGTCGACCAAAAGAGTGGGATTCCCTGTAGGTGGAGTTTCTGGAGTGGGATTCCCTGTATACAGGGAATCCCACATGATTTAGTTCCTGTAGCGTGTCGCTGATATCGCTGATAGTCACGTGATGCTTGGCGACGTGACATCGGTAGAATTTGATGTTTTTCAATCTTTTTTGATATTTCTTAGAAATTCGAGTATGGTTTGCAAGTTTTATTGAAAAACTCCGCCCTGTGGGATTCCCTGTATACAGGGAATCCCACTCCAGGAACTCCACCTACAGGGAATCCCACGCGTACTCTTTTGGTCGACATAGACCCCATCAGCACTACTAAGAGTATCCAGAAATGTGATTCTGCTTAGCATGACTGTGCTGACACTATTTGGGGTGACCAAATTATCACTGCCCGGCTCACACGGTCGGCACCAAAAGTAGGCCCAGTCGTGAAGTGAAATGATACTAACCATAAACATTTGTTTTGGAGTACATTCTCACATCACACCTCACTACTTTTAGCAGGTGGCTTGACCTCCAAGGCAGTCTCCATACAAAACAGGATCTAAAACATGTTTCCTTGACTGATAATCCAAGAGTGCTCAGTGTTGCTCTATAAACTTATACTGTTTTACTAATTATGTAAGTATGTAGTAGTAGTTATTATAGTAGATTTAGTCCCTCTTTAGGGCGAGGGCCAGATGCAAAAAAGTATACCAATGCTTATTCTGTTACCCTCGTAAAATAAAGAATTGTCATTGTCATTGTCATTGTCATTGTCTCTCCGCTCACGCTCCCCTCACCCTTGAACTGTGACAGTGACTGCCGAGTACACACTCGTCTGCAGTCAACACGGCTGACCTGCATTAGTCAACGAGGACACATTTCCCGATACATCCCATGCTTGGTTGTGCGTAAGCAGCTCAGTCAATCCTTGATTTTCACGCATGTTTTCACAATGAAAACTTTCCACAATTTAGTCCGGAAACGTTCACACAATAAGTATAGTCACACGTCGTAGAAGCAGTCTCAAAACTTCCACACAGGGATAGTCAGACGAATCTTCCCACAGAAACGTAGGCCTAACACATTTTCCGCGGCTCTAAATGTAACAGCCATGACTGAAAATTACACACAATAGTCACAAAACTGTATCACAACAGTCGTGTTACGTCCAACACAACTACTATAATATCACACATCCTCGCTTCAGCATGACTGTGCCATGCGCACAGACTGACTTCAAGCATCACTCAATCACCGACCAGTCTCGGATTCAATGACACAGGTCGTCCACCGGTCACTCATTCATTGTTTGTGTTCCAGACAGGCAGGAACAGCCTGTGAATGAACTGGTTCACTAACCACAGACAGACGGCTACTCAAGGCAGGAACTGACCAACGCAGGCACGTGGTCAGTGTAGTGGCATCAACTGACCATTCAACTGACCATTCAGTCACCCATTGTGTGTACTCTTCGCGCGGGATGTCGGAACAGGCTGCCAGACTGACAGTGTGTGAAGAACTTTCTCCTCTCTCAGTCTCTCCCTGCCTCCCCCCCCCCTTCCACCACTCCGGTCTTTTATCCGGTTGTGTGTAAATAACTTTCTCCTATTCCCTCTTTCCCCTGCCAACACTAGCATTCCCAGGACGGTAGTTTTCCAGAATACTGCCACTCCCCGTTCCTTCTCGGTATCACCACTCCGGGCCATCCCACCCCTCCCTCCTCTCCGCTAGAAGCGGAATATCTAATCCTCAATTAACAATAACTTCTCAGTTGTGTCCCAATCACTTTTTCATCTCCCACCCCATTTCCCACAACTCACCTTAAAAAAGCTGTTAGTCAGTAATGTCAGACGGCGACACCCCCTCAGTGCCCTGCCCCCAACCCTTTCTGTTTCTGTCCTTGTTTCTTTTTAGTTGCATTGACTGTAATTAATAACTTCATTCCCATTTCACCGCTGTTTCTGAGACAGCGCATGCACTGATGCAGCTTCTTTTTTTCTACATACCGTGCATACTATTTCTGAATTCTGTTGAAACTCCATCTATCTTAAAGGTGGTCGTCTACATTTTTTTCCCTCCATAATCTTATGATTAGATTTCGCTAAAAAGTTATGTCAGATGATGAATGAACCATGGGGAAAAAAGTTATAGAAAATAAATAGATGTAAAAAAAGATTTTATTTTTGGGTAGCGTGACTCACGCTTCCAATATTTTGTTTTCTGTTTGCTGAGAACATGTGCTTTGCCTAAAAATACTGACCAATCAAATTCATGTCACTATGCTTATAGCCACGCCCAAACAGTTTGACACTGGAGCGCTGTCCACGCTTTTTTTAAACGCACGAAATGCACGGGATTTGAGAGGCGTTTTGCGCTTGGCATTTTCCAAAGAAGGATATCCTACCAGAGTCCTACTATGAGTACTATGCTGGAATACTACAATGAATTTTCAAACGGCTACACTGGCTTCGTCTTTCCTGATCGAAAGGGGGTGTATTGTTGATAATTGTAGATAATAGACTCTGCATTTTAATGGTCAAATGGCGATTTGGGTATAAAAATGTAGACAAGGACCTTTCATTTCTGCGTTTAACCTTCCCAAGACTCCCCAACCTTCCTTGCTTTTGCATACCAACGTACACAAACTCCCCATTCAGATTCCATTATGAGATGGTTTTGATCATACCATGATCACTGCCAAACCGTGACACTCCACCGCCCGCCCCCCCCCCCCCCCCCACCTCCTCCAGCAGTGACCGCACGGTGATCGATGGGACAGGGGATGGACAGTGGCCGGGTCACAGACAGAGTGATATCCATCACAACTCACGGCGTGGACTGTCCACTTGGTGCCGACTGACCGTGGCCGTCAAACGGTCTCTGAATGTCACCCAGCATTACTGATCTCTTGCGCTCTCTTTCAGTCATCCCGCTTCTATTTGTCCCTCTTTGATGATAGTGACTCAACAATTCTTACATTTGAACTCTCTGTCTCGATATGTGGTTTTTTTGCCGTCTGTCTGTCTGTCTCTTTTTCTCAGTCTGTCTGTCTGTCTCTTTCTCCGGCTGTCACTGTGTCTCTGTGTGTGTATGTGTCTCTCTCCCTCTCTCTCTCTCTCTCTCTCTCTCTCTCTCTCTCTCTCTCTCTCTCTCTCTCTCTGTGTGTATGTCTCTCTCTCTCTCTCTCTCTCTCTCTCTCTGTCAGTCTCCATCTCTCTCTGTGTCTGTTCTCTCTCCCCTCTCTCTCTCTCGTCATCACCCCCCTCCTCCTCCTCAGTTACAGCATCATCAACATCACACCTCATAAGCAAAAGACAGAAGAGGCAAGAATTATAGCTAGGTGTCAGCTGCACCCTCGCATTCTTTCGTTGCCATGGACAGAATTCCTGAGTGCCATTCTTCACGCAGCAGACGACACCACTCAACATCTCCACAGGTGAAGCGAACATCACGCAGAGAAAATCCCCCACCGCTTCAGGCTGCGGACAATTTCCTGTCCTCCGGTTCTCTGACCAGTTCACGGGATGTCCACTTTGCGGTTGTTATGTACAGACAGACGGTGATAGTTGTATACATGTACAGAGACGCAGACGCAGATGGTCCATTCATCAAGCCGCCATTGCCCCATATGAAGGGGCGTGAAAAGAAGTTTACATAGCATTTCATTTCTCTCAACAGGTGCCAAATAAAGAAAAATGAAAATCGTACTATAATATACATTACACAGCATTTAACTAAATTTAGTCGAATGAAGCTTGGGTTTTTATAATATTTGAATGGAATAAGTTGTTCTCTTAAATTGTTCAAATGTACATGTGCAGAGAAAGAGTGCGAGAGGTGCAAGGAATCAGCCATTGCGGGCTGTTTGTTTACTTTTGCTGATCTCTTCTCCGCAGTCATGCAATCACGACTTGAACTGACACACGCACGTGGTCATTCAGCGGTAATGGTCAGAAAACAAAAATTCGTACAATTTAAAGCTCAACATACCGTACTACTGAACAAAAGATAACTTACAAATTCACAATTTTATACACAGCACAAATTGCCCCGCGACAGTCAAACAGAGCACTAACCAGAACTATAAGCAATTAGTCTGTCGACACCGTCTGCAGTCTCCGCTGCCAGACAAGGGTAGTTTTTGCTTCGAACGCAATACAAATAAATACGTTACAATTCAAAAGAAAAACCTTCATATATTCGTTCGACGACTCCGTTCTGAAATGCATCTCTGGTTCACAGGGTCAGAGGTCTGCTGAACCAGAAATGTCTGGTATTTTACCGGTTAAAAAAAAGAGAAAATACCGGAAATGAAATCAGCAACCGGTTATATAGCATACCGTAATTCGTTTTACGAGTTTTCCACGAAAAAGTAATGTGATCTGAGTTTTTGTTCCCGGATGTTGTGAGCGACAGATGCAAAGACCAAGAAAAGGTGGACGTAATGGACTGACTGTCGACGGATAATAATAATTAATTTATTGATAGTGTCTAACGAAGCGTGGACACGAGGACAGAGCGGTCATTCCACGGAGCGTTGAGCAATCCTCCCATTGGCATTGTCCAGTGGTGTGTGAAACTGCCGCGTGACCAGCTGCTGTCCACTTGGTATTGAACCAGAGATAATGCCATCTTTTTGTTTGTTTGTTTGCTTAACGGCGGTGCTGCTTTGACATATACGTGCGCCATACACAAGACAGAAGTCGCAGCACAGGCTTCATGTCTCACCCAGTCACATTATTCTGACACCGGACCAACCAGTCCTGGCACTAACCCCATAATGCCAGACGCCAGGCGGAGCAGCCACTAGATTGCCAATTTTAAAGTCTTAGGTATGACCCGGCCGGGGTTCGAACCCACGACCTCCCGATCACGGGGCGGACGCCTTACCACTAGGCCAACCGTGCCGGTCATAATGCCATCTCCCATCACATTCTCGGTAACCTTTACACGTAATATGAAGTCAGAAATGGCAGTTTTGTCTACGCGGAGGCATGCTAACGGTGGAATTTCTACTTTTAGTGTCAACCACAGACGTGTATAAAAATCTCTGTGGGGTCAACAGACTGCGAGAGCCCAATGCCAAAGAGGCTACCATCCAGGGATGGCCAAATCGTCCGCCCGATCGACAGGGGCGAGTAAAATATCCGTAAGGGCTAGTAGAAACCGTCTAGCAACTCGCCCGGCTGGCCAGCGAAAATTCTGGTCAAATGCAACACTTTTGGTTGTAATATCGAGTTTCAAAACCATATAAACACTGCAGATGCAGCAACTGTGGTATGTACCGGGCTAGCGACATTTCTGGCGGGCTAATAACTTTTGTGAAGTTACTAGCCCGGTTGGCGAGTTAAAATTGTGACTGATTTGGCCATCCGTGCCATCACGATCATAACTCATAGTTGGGGCTATTTTGCAGCAGGGAGTCCATTCTCGTACTCTGGCAATGATCAATGATTGGCATCACACGCGATAAAGGTGAGCAGAAGTCACGTTAAAATCCACCATGATTGTTTTACCTTGGAGTAAAACGGACAAATTAAAAAAGTGTGTGCGAGCTATCCGAAGGTTTGTTTATGTATTTACAAGTATTAAACTAAGTTATTTGTATAAATTATGGTAATGAACAAGCCTCCAAAACTTATTTCAAGTTTACAGTCCCAATTTTCTTGAATGGGCAACACAATACATGTACCTGAAATCTGACATTATTCATTGAAAAGACATCTTTCTTTCTTTCTTTCTTTATTTGGTGTTTGTACGTCGTTTTCAACCACGAAGGTTATATCGCGACGGGGAAAGGGGGGAGATAGGATAGAGCCACTTGTCAATTGTTTCTTGTTCACAAAAGCACTAATCAAAAATTTGCTCCAGGGGCTTGCAACGTAGTACAATGTATTACCTTACTGGGAGAATGCAAGTTTCCAGTACAAAGGACTTAACATTTCTTACATACGGCTTGACTAAAATCTTTACAAACATTGACTATAGTCTATACAAGAAACACTTAAAGCCATATGTACTCGATGACTATACACGCTAATTGCTTTACCAACAGCTGGAGACATGCTAAATTAAGTTCCCTGCAAAATATTGTGGTCTAGGACCCCTTCAATGTTGAGATATGTTAATTTTCATTTTGATCTGGATCGTCCTATTTATAGATTTGCCAACAGAGGTAGCGTTGACGCAAGGGAAATAACTCCGCGTCTTTGTTTACATCCAAAGTTTTTGAGACTCTAAAACAAGCTGTAATGCATGTATATGGTCCGCGCATGGCGACATATCGTCATTACATGGTCTTATGGTGCGTTTGACATCGATTATGGGCAAACTACACTTTGTAAACACGGGAGCGCGTACATATGCCTTTAACAAGGGTAAAAGGAGAAACAGAAGCTGTTAGTCGCCTCTTACGACATGCTGGGGAGCATCGGGTAAATTCTTCCCCCTAACCCGCGGGGGGGGGGGGGGGGGGGGGGGGGGAATTGAAAAGGCAGGGTTCTCTCAGTCTTAACCGTGACGCTGTGAAAGTGGGTGAAGGCGGGTAGAGGAGATGGGGTGGGAGTGAAGCTGAAAGGGACAAAACATGTACTTTTTTGTTGTAGAATTTAGGCTACGATATCAAACCAGCATTAGTTTGGACTGCTTTCTCTTGGACAACTTCCCTCATCTTTGTGCAAACCCGTGGATCTCATGTGTTCCCCCACAGAACCAGCTAGAAACGCTTTGTTTCAACAAGGGCTTCGGACGATCTCTACCACCCTTCTAGCCTACTTATGTCAATGACCCTAATCGATCTAGCGAAGTCCGAAACACAGCCCACTTTCTACAAACGATCAAGCGATGTCTGAGTTGTGATTGCTTGGTGTGACCAGAATAATGAGACACAGCGATAGGTCTTCATTGCTGGTGATTGCTCTGATTCCTTTGGCTTTACTCTCAGTTGTCATTGGATAGTTTGGGCTTCTACGCTTTGTTTTGTGTCACTGTCACTTTGACGTCATTGTCTGTGGCGTTATTTTGTGTCTAGACTGAAGAGGGGCCTTGAAACGTACTTTCGTGTCTCTAACGTACAATATAAAACGAAATTAGAATATCGTGAAGCAGTGGTCTTCTTGCTGACAGCAGCTTTAAAAAAAATTCAAAAAAATCTCATTTTGCGATAGACGGTTTAACCCCGCAATGGTAGGCTGATCTCTCTCTGTCTCTCTGTCTCTGCGTCTCTCTCTCTCTGTCTGTCCCTCTCTCAGATTAATATATATTATTCAGGCTTTTTAGCACTTTTTCCTTCTATCCATACAAAATAAAGTGGAATCATTCAGTCAGTCATTCCCTCCAACACCCCCCTCTCCCGACCCACACACTCCATTCCGCACACGATACTGTGGCTGATAGCAGAACATTTCATTGTCCCACCTCGGACAATAATCAGTACTGACAAACACTCACACTGTTTTGATAGCCTGACCTTGCCTCTGATTGCTATGAGAACACTGACTGCACGTGCTTCTTGCTCTAATGCCTCGCGTATTACCATCCAGCTTGACCTCTTGTCAATCAATCAATCAATATGAGGCTTATATCGCGCATATTCCGTGGGTACAGTTCTAGGCGCTCTGCAATGATGCCGTGTGAGATGGAATTTTATACGGCCAGTAGATTGCAGCCATTTCGGCGCATATTTACCTTTCACGGCCTATTATTCCAAGTCACACGGGTATAGGTAGACAATTATTAACTGTGCCTAAGCAATTTTGCCAGGAAAGACCCTTTTGTCAATCGTGGGATCTTTAACGTGCACACCCAATGTAATGTACACGGGGGGTGTTCGGACACCGAAGAGAGTCTGCACACAAAGTTGACTCTGTGAAATAAATTTCCGCCGAACGTGGGGACGAACTCACGCTGTCAGCGGCCAACTCAGTGAATACAAATCCAGCGCACGACCAACTGAACAATATCCCCTTCACAGTTGAAGGCCCTCAGCTCCGGCCTCTGGGCTGGGGTGCCGCGATGAGAAAGTTACCAACCGGATGGGAGCCAGGCGCGGTGTTAGATTGGTTGAAGTTGAGATGTGTTGTGATTTCAACGAATCAGACCCCGCGGTTTGTTCTCGTCCGTTTGGGTGGCACCCACTCTCGCTTCGTGTACCCCAGCCCTGGTTACAATGAAAGAAGCCCTGGAGAATAAACGACGTTCGGAAATACCTCGGTTTTCAGTTAGGGGCTGTGGAAAAGTTGCTTTTCACCTTCTTTTCGTAGAAATGCTGAGGCAATGTCACGTGACGTGGAGCTTGCCTCAGTGTTTCTAGGGGGAAACAAGGGGAAGCAACTCTTCAACAACCCAGGCTTACAACGCGACAGTTATTTCTGGAATTCGTCTTTTACCAGATAGAGAAAAGGAGGGAAAACACCTTACCGCAAGAGGCAGCATTGACTGCACAACAGAATACAGAATACAGAATACAGTATTTATTGAGCCAAGTGACATTAAAAAACATTTAAAGCACAAGGAATTTCGCGTAGTGTTGGTAAAATCACGCACACACACACACCCACACACACACTGACACACACACACACACGCCCACACATACACTGACATACACACCAACACACACACGCCCACACTACAGCAGTCACGATCACACCATCACACGCAGGGCAGACATGAGGTAAAACAAATGACAATCATCTATTAAAAGAAAATGTACAAAGAGTGGTCTAAGATGCTGGTGGAAGGGTCTACACAGAATACAATTTTATAATCTAATGCATAGTTAGAACTAGCCCATCCCCGTCATCAAGTTTTCTGACTGCGGATATTATTGTGCCAGTCTCTGACCTTGAACTTTCTGCGACCAAGGCCATGATCAGTAATCCTATTAAATAGAAATTCGTCACTCGACCGCGGCTATTTCAGCGTGGCCTTGATAAGATGACATTACCAAAACATGCCTCTGTGGCTTAAATGACAATGACACTGCTCTGCGACCTTCACATATAGCACGTGCATAATTTATGACGCGGCTCTGGCAAGTCGGCTATAGTCTATAGTCTTTATAAAGGACAACCGCAGAAATCAGGATAACGTCCCACACAGACAGACATTCCAACAGCCAGATCGCAGGCAGACGAACGGACAGACAGACCGTCTGACTGGCAGACAAACAGACAGACATTCGAACAGCCAGACCGCATGCAGACGAACGGACTGACTGGCAGACAGATTCACAAACAGGACGGCAGCCAACCAGCAAGAAACAATCTACAGTCCATCTTTAAACATAAAGGCCAAAATCCTGCTCCGAAACTCCATGTTTCGAGGGTGTCAGACCTGCACACTCAAGCCCTGGCAAAGCCTTTCTCCATTCACTTTACCTAAAGTACAAAAATACAAGGGAAACAAAACTAAACAGCGCAAACTGACACCGAAACCCAGATGATGTAAAAACAGTCATCACAACAGACACTATCAAAGTGATATCAGTGTTCTCCCTGTAAAATAACCCGGGGAAACAAACAAGCAAATCCTGTTTCTTTCACCACTAAAGCTCTTTTCAGTGTTAAAAAAACACTGACACTTTATCGACAACATGCAGCGAATGGATTTTCCATGTTAAAACATTCTTGTTCTAAACTCTCGACACGTACCCCATGCTATTCGGCGATTCGCATCAGGCTCGATCATCATGCAACGAAACAACAAAACAAACATCTTCAACAGAGGAGTCCTGTTTTATGAGCTATCATACCGGTGTCGCCAAGACAGACAGACAGGCAGACAGACACAGACACACACACACACACACTGGGACACACACACACTCAAAATTCAAGCGAAAAAAAATCCAAAACTAATAATTTTCTATCATAACCACCTAAAACATTACCTTCAAAACACAAATTGGAAAACCCTAACAGAAGATCACGTTCCATACCAAACAAAAACAACGAAGAATTCATCTTCTGTTTGCAGGCAAAAACGTGAAACTTCACAAACTCACAAATGCATTATCATCCACAGGGGCGGACGAGGGGGGGGGGGGGGGGGGGGGGGGGCACAGGGGGCACGTGCCCCCTCCCCCCCCGAAAAAAAAAGAAGAAAAAAAAAGATTTTTCTATGCTGATTCTATGACCATTTCTAAGTTCAAATGGCACCATTTTGCTTCTTTAGGCAAAAATTTTTTCAGGGGGAGCATGCCCCCGGACCCCCCTAGCAAATTCGGGCGCTTCGCGCCCATCACATTCACTTTCGATTCAAAGTGCCCCCCCCCTTACAAAGCAACTGATCCGCCCCTGATCCAGCGCACAAACACTTGAACAAACAAGATAAGAAGAGGCGCCCGCTGTCAGAGAAAATTATCTTTCAACTGCATTAACAAAAAATACTGTAGTCTTTCAGCTAACAACAGCAAACATGTTATGCACATCTGAGTTAAAGGGAAACTGTCGGAAGTCTACTTCACGAAACTCGCTGCACAAAGCTTTGGCACTGACTTTCCGACAAGAAGAAGAAGATTATGCATAGTTTCCAAGTTATACCTGTCGTTTATTTGAGGAACGAATTCAACTGTTACACAAACCGATCTCAAATAAAAGTATTCCCAAACACATGTGATAAATTCCAAGTCGAACACGTCAGTTACTTTTTCTTGTAAGCATTCCGCGGACAAACAGCGCTTTAAATAGGTTATCTCACCCTTTTGGCGGCAGATATATTGAATTATCCAATCAGAGACGGGGTGCAGGCTGAAAGAATGTCTTGATTCCTGCGTGAACACGAAACAGACACGATTTCAAAGAGTTTGGTGAAACCGGCTGATGCCCACTCCAATGACTGAAGTGGGAGGAACTGTTGTGCTAACACGAAACACGCCCCACAGCTTGGACGAGTTACGCCTGTTTGACTGTAAATTGAAGTACTCCACTTTTGAACACACTTTTTATAACCAGTTGTGAACACTGTGCGGCATATTATATAACTCTACTATAGTCTTGAGTCGAGCGTTTGAAAATGCCTGAGCCTGAAGGCGGGTGTAACTTACACCTCTTGATATCAGTCTGCCTTAGAGATGAGAAAGACAGTTGGCCAGATGACCAGAATAGCGCGCTGCATTTTCCTGCATGGAACTAAAGCGCGCCTGCCGCGACGGTGCCTGAGCTAAACATTGGCGGGCACTGCTCACAGCCCATCTTGAACACACGGCCAGTACCGTGTAACTGGCCTTGATACGGAAAAATCAATTCTGCGTTCTTGATAGCAGTTTCGTCCAGACTGGACTCCAGCTTTTGCTTTTCTTATTTTTCTCTATCGTCCAAGCCCATAAAATCGAACAAAGCGCGTTTGATTTCCCTCTTTCAGATGACTGAGATTGCCCCCGTTGGATCGTTCCGTATCAAGGCCAGTTACACGGTACTGGCCGTGTGTTCAAGATGCTCACAGCCCGGCACACGGCACTGTAAACATTCCCCGTCCCTTCACCTCTCTCGCCACCACCCGCCCTATCCTTGGTCTCATGCCTGACGATAAACACGAAATAGTGTTGATATTGAGAGTGTGTGCTACTTTTGCAAGTAGAAGTATATAGTATTACAGACTGACAGTGTTCACAAGTGGAACACATCAGTTAACAGTGTTCATACCAACTTTCTCTACCGTAAAAACATTATCTTCATTTTTCGTTTGAGCTCAGAACACGCTAAAAATCGCATTTTCCGACCAGGATATCCTTTTTATCAATAGGGCCAAACCTACGCTCACTAACGCATTCCATGACGTAGTATGCAACCTTTATTAAGGTTTGCGCGGAGTGAATGAAAATTGACGTCACCAAGTCGCAGAAAGGGGCGGAAAGGAAAAACATGCATTGTGCGTAAAAAGTGAATATTACCAACTTTACAGGTCAAAGTAGAAACTCGTTACACAATAACTTCTACTTCTGAGTCACATTGAACATTCGTACTCTTTTTACCTCACCGATACGTACTCTCACAATAATAGCATAACAACAAAAAACGTCTGCGGTTTCAGTGAAGAAAAAGGCAAAATGGCTAGGACCACAGTTATTATCAATTTCTTCAATCTCCAAAACATGCCCACCACTTATCCCACGAGAATCTTGAAACCCCAGAGACTTGAAACAACTCCTTCACTGTCGTAGTTCTCAAACTGATGTCTGCGAAGAATATGCTCTCCTTCTCTTAACGACTTTCGTGCTGCTAGGCCATCAGAACAGAAAGAAAGCTTTAAAAAAAAAAAAAAAAAAAAAAAAAAAAATTAAAACATCAAAGCCCGGTACAAGCGGTGCTGTCGTGTGTTTGTAATGAGAGCAGGAAAAGATCTATGTAGGCTAACTTAAAAGGTTAATTCCTTCTGGTGTCAGCACACATGTACAGCACCACAGATCTGTTCATGCTTTTACACTGAATAAGGCAAAAAAAAGAGGTCTGTTTACGGTAACATAGGCCAAAAAAATAGGGTCGGTAGGTCGGGATTTTTTATTTTTAATTTTTTTTTCTCCAAAAAAACATATTTTTACGTTATTTTGCAAAAAAAAACCAAAAGATTTTTTTTCTTTTTCTTTTCCCCAAATGCCAAAAAAAAGTATGGGGTCGCGCGAAAAAGATAGGGTCGGTCGGGTTACCGTAAACAGACTTTTTTTTTTTGGCCTAACATCATTCCTCTACTTGGACAGACACCAAGAATCAACAGGCAAGCTGCTTTCTGGGCACAGTGCAATTGTTTGGATGATCTCATTTTGCAGATTGTCCATTAAAACAAATTAAATCATCGAAAATTGCAGCTGTGGACATGAGCAACCCGTGTTGTTGATTGTTGCTATGTGTCCCGATGGAGTGATGGTCTTGCCCCATGTAAAGCATGACCAGGTCTGACATGCTGAGTCCAATCGTTTGGAATGGAAGGAGTGCACTTTTAACATCAACGCTCGGTAAAGGCGGTACTTTCGTCGTGTGCTTCTCAGGGCCGGACCAAATGAGTTGTAAGGGGGGGGGGGTTCCTCCTTTTTTGGGCGGGCAAATCAGCGAAGTGGCGAAGCCACAAGCGCGCGCCTGCAAAGGAGGCACGCGAACTAGGGGGGTCCGGGGGCATGCTCCCCCGGAAATTTTTTTCAAAAACGGTTAAAATCTGTGCAATCTGATGCATTCTGGGCCTTGTTTTGAGGGTTAAGAGCAGCATTGTTTTGGTGCTAAAACTAGTAAAAAAAACCACACACTCAAAGCAAGGTACATGCTTTTTCCAGGGGTGGGGTTCCGGAACCCCTGGAACCCCCCCCCTGGGTCCGGCCCTGCTTCTAATCTATAATTGCTCAAGAAGACGATCGATGAAATGAAAGATCGAGGAGTGCAGTACGTACTTCCTGTGACACACATCATCCTGTTAATCATTCGGCTTGACACTTAATTGTGTGTGTGTGTGTGTGTGTGTGTGTGTGTGTGTGTGTGTGTGTGTGTGTGTGTGTGTGCGTGCGTGTGTATGCGGTGGAAGGGGGGGGGGTGTTCGGTGTGTCCGTGAGGCTCTGTTGGTGTGTCTGTTTGCGAGTCGGCCTGTATAAGTGTGTGCCATGTGTGAGAGCTACTGGGGGAATTCTCTCATCCCCTCTCCCACCTCCTCCTCTTACCCAAATCCTGCAAGTGCAAGTTGCCTAGTCAGTCTACGGAAAATGGCACCATAACCAAGGATTTATTGCTAAAGAATTTCTGTTTTCAGATTCATGTTCTGCTATGTTTGTAGTATGTCTGGTCAAAAATCGAGAAAAATATAATTATTTTTAAAAAAGTTATCAAGTGTGTTTGTCAGTGTGTATTTTGTCACAAAGCGATTCTACGTTTTTTATATTGTCTGAACTGTTTTGACACCACGAACATCAAATATAACATGCAAGTCACAGTTTATGATTACAATATAAAAAAATGTCTAAGATATTAAAAATCAAAAGGTCAAGGTCATTGGGTCATAAGGTCAAATTTGTTGTTTATGCGTGAAGTGAAGGCTGTGTAATCATTTTCAGCAGCATAACGAATATTTATTTTATACACGCACTAAACACACGCACACACCAACTCACAACACACACACACACACACACACACACACACACACACACACACACACACACACACACACACACACACACACAGGGGAAATTCCAAAGTAATTGGTACACAAGGTCATATTTATTGTTTTCAACTAAAAGTAGAATACTGTACTCATTTTAAACCAAACATCATCTTTGTGAAGGTTTTGTTCTACAAAAACATAAGTATTCCTGTACAGGAGAATGTAAGCGCACTCAAGCAACATGTAAAAAGGCCACAAAGTTTGCAGTGTAAACTAAGAAAAGTAAGATGAATGATGTCAGGAAGTCGCTGGATAGTCTACCGCGTGACAAGGGAGCAGGGTATACAAAAGCAAACCATTCAAACACAAGCAATGAAACAACAAACGTAAACAAGGCAATTGATTAGATAAAGCATCACATAATCAAATAATCGACAACATTTTAAATTCAAAGCACATAACTCCAACATCATTACACAAACATTGCACAACATTCATAAACATTATTGACCAATAATGTATTCACAGCGTTAGTCATGCATTGGTCGACTGCAGACTGCAGAATTGAGCATCAAAGCAGTCATAAAACACTCAATGAATGCATTCACTGAATACAAATATCTGTGAACACATTCCGTAATCAGAAAAAAATCAGGAAACAACAGGAATGATAATAATTATGTCCCTTGAAAAACATCTCACAACATCAGTCACTGTCATAGAAATAAAGAAAGGCTCCAATACACATTTGTACATTTGAAAAACATATCACACCGGTCACTGTCATAGAAATAAAGAAAGTCTCCAATACATATTTGTACATTCTCCAAAGAGCAATGCTAGTTGTTCTCTTAATCATCTGTCTGTAGAAAGGCCTGCCCAACATCGATCCGTCCTGCCTACATGGTGACCGGCTTGGAAGCTCTGGTAGACATCCTTGTGAGTTTCTTTCAGCTGCAGCATGTCCTGGAGATACAGGTGGAGGGATTTGGTGTAGAGGTTGTGCCCTGCTGCTGCCGAGAAAGGCATCATTTCATGGACAGTGGACAGATGCAGGTCCCAGTTTCCTGTGCGTTCAGCTTTGAGGAACTTGCGCAGAATGTCAACCATGTCCATGTACTGAATCCACAGTGCAGCTGTGGGGTGGCACTTGAGGGTTTGCTTTTGGCGTTCTAGTTTTAGCTGAATCGATGCGATTGTCTCATCAACGCAAACTTCTCCTAGCGGGATAGCTCCACTCATCAACAAGTCCCACATGTTGGCTGCACGGGCAAGGTCCCCATCAGGCTCCTCACATGAGACAGGAGCATCTTCATTTGCTGATGGCGCGATATCATCCACTGTCCCAGCAATTTGCACATCTTCTGGTACATCTGTGCTATCAATTTCCTCAATGGAGACGTCACTTAGTGTCACATCCAGGTCTGGGAGTGGCAGAGAGATTTTGAACGTTTGTGAGGTCAGGAGTGCGTTCAGAGCCGAGTCAACCAGAAAGTGGCCTCTAACTGCTCGGGACACTGCCTTGCCTTGAAGCATGTAGTTGACAGCTGTTGGTGCATATGTCAGTTCTAGCACCTCCTGCAGACCGCTGCCCTCCATCAAACGTCCAATGCAGCCCAAAAAGCTCATTTCCATGTGAAAACCTCCAAGCCTTAGAACAATGGAGGCCAAGTCAGCATCATCAGGTTTGTTGGCGACGATCTCATGGGCTTTCCAAAATAGGGGCTGGTCGAAAGTGAGCACTGGAGTCGAGCCATGTCTCTTTGCTTCCTTCGCCGTGAACAGCAGTGTAGAGTGAATGCAAGTCAGATCACCAGGGTTCATGTCGATCATTGGCAAGAAGAAAACGCTCGACTTACCAGGGTGACGGTCGTTGTGGACAGCCTGCATCGTTCCAGACCATGAAGGTCTTGAAGGCTTCAGCGGCCACACCACCTTCCACAAGACATCAAGGTGTATAGATGGGTCAACAGCTCGCAGGTTTTCTAGTTCCCTGTATGTAGTGTTCCCAAAGTGAACTGCCTTTGACTGGAAATACACGATGTCAATTGTTCCCTTTTCTTTTGAATCTTTGGAGGTGACATCCAACCTAGGAATAGGCGTTGTTCGTCGTGTTCCAGGAGTTGTGGTAGCAATCATTCCCATACCATGGAAAGAATTGTATCCATCCAAGGTACAGGAATTGTGATCCACATTGTCAGCCACGTATTGTAGAATCACATTCTTGGCACATCCTGGAATATCTGTACTTTGGGACACAGCTGCATTTGCCTCAAATCTCTGCACCTCTGTGTAGGAAGACGAGAAGCCCATCGCATTCAACACATCGATCAGATATCGGGAGCCAAAATGGTGGTGCATTTGGACTCCAAGTCCAATTTGAAGTGGGGCGATGACAACCCTAGGTCGAGCTGCCTGGACAATTGCTTGTCCCACAGATGCAATTTTATTGTCAGCATCTTTTTCGCTGAAAATCAAACGCAGGAAAAGCTGAAGGGACTGGGGAACAAAGTCCAGGTTGTACGCCCCTGAAGAAATATCCTCTGATGTTGGATATTCCTTGTTTGTCGTTGCAGAAGCAGCTTTTATTTCATTCTTTATCAGTGCTGCAGCAGCTTTCACCAGCTTCAGTTTTTCACTTTCGTCGTCATTAGTCTTCGGAGAACTGTAGAAATCATGAAGAATGGACTTAGCTGTTGTGCGGAATGTTACAACATTAGACTTGCCCAGAATGTTCGCTATGATGATTTTTTCATCAAATCTCTCCAAGAGCTTTTCCTTCGTCCATTTGGTGGTGTAACCAACCCCTCCACTAAACTCTTGCATTTTCTGCACAAGCTCTCCGATGGTGATCTGTTCGTCATCGTGGTTAATGAGATATTCTGCTGTTTTCTCAAAAGCTTCAAGTTTTTCAGTGTCCGGTGGTCTACCCACACTTCGGCTTGGAGCGTTTGTCAGTGCGTATGCACCTGGCTTGTCATTATAACGTTTGGGAATTGACAGACCAAGTGCTCTGAAGTTACAGTTACAAGTTATATGGTACACAGCATCTGCTGCATGCAGGTCTCTTGCAAATTCAAGCTTTCCCTTGACGATATCTGCCCACTCATCATTTCTTTCGTCACATTTTTTCAAAATTTCAGTTTGTAAAGATAATGTTCTGACTCTGTATGCCTCATCAGGTCCACGTGTTTTGGAAAGATTTACCCGAGTCCCACAGAAAAAGCAGCAACTTGCAAAGTCAAATCTGTGTTGCTTAGATCGTGTGCTTCGCTCTCCAAGCTCAGTCTTATCGGTATCTCTGTTTTGCTGTCTTAAGTCTTTCTCGATATTATTGTCGTTGGTGTAATCCCTTCGACACTCGATATGCACCCTTTGACCAACTGTAGGCTGAACGGTTCTGTTCTGTCTTCTCTGGCTCGAATCCTTGATTCCTGTATCAACAAACAAATAACATTGCTCACTACAAACTCTTTTTTATAGACATTTCAACAGAAGCACGCAATTTGTTAACCGGCTATGACCCCTCACACTTGCTTTGATAAGTCTCACTGGATGACACCCAGTAATACAACAAACTACAAATACAGCACAACATGTAAAAGAACACCAAAGGGAAAAAACAACAAAAGAACAAAAACAAACAAAATAAAAAAGGACATAAAACAAACAAACAAACAAACAAACGTTATAGTATACGGAACACTAAGAAACTCAAATTTATCATAAGAATTGAAACAAATCAAGAGAGAGAACATACTTGCACATCCTTTCTTTCCCAGGGTATTAAACTCGACGTCACATGGTTCGTTGCATATTGGACAGGTTTTTAATGGATCATTCATTGTGGTAGCCTTTGAAGTGCTGCAAGTAAAATAGTTTTCATGAACACAAATTTGTAATGTTCAACATTGATAAGAGCACCACCATTAAATATCACAATAATATATAGTGCGTCCTGCATGTTACTTATGTAATCAGTTGATTCTAGAGGAAAACAACTAAAACACATGAAAATAGGAATTTTGACTGGAATGTTCAGCCATACAAATCCTTGCTAAAAGAGAGTTTTTCAGGCGGCAGTACAGACAGTGAAACCTTCAGTTAAAGTATTTTATGGAATAGTCAAACCAAAACTAACCTTCATTGTTTTAAAGTTGTAGATGACCACAAATAAACGTCCATGCAGCTCTGGTGTATCACAAAGACTGAAGTGAAAAATTGCTTCAAATAATCAAACTGTGAAGATTCCAGCAAGATGGTATCAAAGACAGGCTGTGCTGTCAGACCAGAGTTATGGTGAGAGCATCCGGCGAGCGCGCGGTCACGGCGATCAGATTACTGATAGCCAGCCTCCCTTACCCTCTATCCAGGAACCCCCTCATCCCCCCCTCTTCCTGCTGCAGAATGGCAGGCGAGTGATGCCATGATCTCTCTGTATCGAACTTTTAATCGATCATATCTCGGCCGTGCGATCTTCAAATGGAGTCGAATTGTGTATGCATGTTAAGTGTTCCATGCTGAGCGCAGCCATTATAAAATAAATTCTTTAGGATTTAATCCTTAGTCTCCGGCAGTATGACTGAACAAAAGCTATTTCCGACAGATAATTACGTGACACTTGTTACCTACGGAAAGGGAAAAGGGGGTGGAGGGGGTGCCGAGGCGGCGTGGGGGGGGGGGGGGGGGGTTGCTAATGACGCCGACAGGAATGAGGAACTGCTGAGTAGAAACGGAAATTCCAGAGACGGGTCTGGAACACGGAACTGACTCAGCATGGGGTCACCAATAATTACAGGGGAAATCAACAGGCCCAAAAGAAAGCTTGGGGAAAGTCGAAATGGTTTCGTGTGTGTGTGTGTGTGTGTGTGTGTGTGTGTGTGCCGGTCTTGTTTTTGTTTACAAAAACTGACGGGGAAGGGAAGGGGAGTGGTACACGCGTTATAATGCCGGGTTTCCGTATTCCCGAAAGCCGCAAGTCTCTGGGGTTTCAAGATTCTCGTGGGATAAGTGGTGGGCATGTTTTGGAGATTGAAGAAATTGATAGTAACTGTTGTCTTGACACTACTGAAAGGCAGACGGTTTGGCAGTGAATCATTGATATAAAAAAGACTGACTGAAAACGGCATAGAAATAAAAGAGTTATATGAAACAGCTTGGAATACAGAATGCGAGAAATGCTGAGACCGGTCAACATGATTTTGTGTTGTAGTGAAAGACGATGCAGGAATAGACGATGCTCGGAAATAACTCTGTTGGGATTGTAAGGGGTTGTGAAAGAGTGAATACTCTTGCTTATATTGAGGCAAACTTTCGCACGTGACATTGTAGGTCAGTCACTAGCGAGGAGTGTGTCTGAAACACGCTTGGACATTGTAGGTCAGCCACTAGCGACTCGAGGAGTGTGTCTGAAACACGCATGGACATTGTAGGTCAGTCACTAGCGAGGAGTGTGTCTGAAACACGCATGGACATTGTAGGTCAGTCACTAGCGAGGAGTGTGTCTGAAACACGCATGGACATTGTAGGTCAGTCACTAGCGAGGAGTGTGTCTGAAACACGCATGGACATTGTAGGTCAGCCACTAGCGAGGAGTGTGTCTGAAACACGCATGGACATTGTAGGTCAGTCACTAGCGAGGGGTGTGTCTGAAACACGCATGGACATTGTAGGTCAGCCACTAGCGAGGAGTGTGTCTGAAACACGCATGGACATTGTAGGTCAGTCACTAGCGAGGAGTGTGTCTGAAACACGCATGGACATTGTAGGTCAGTCACTAGCGAGGAGTGTGTCTGAAACACGCATGGACATTGTAGGTCAGCCACTAGCGAGGAGTGTGTCTGAAACACGCATGGACATTGTAGGTCAGTCACTAGCGAGGCCGAGTGTGTCTGAAACACGCATGGACAAGGAGCACGTGTGGAAAGCTTGCTTCATTAAAAGCAAGAGTATTCACTCTTTCACAACCCATAAAAACCCAACAGAGTTATTTCCGCAGTTCGTCTATTCCTTCGCACACTATAGGCTTATAAAAACACTGGGCTGCTCACTGGCACTTCCATCAGGCAGAACCTGAACTGACTTGATGGACTTCTCTAAGACGTGACGACTCTATCTGGGCGGTATCAGTGGCAGGAACACTAAAACGTGACCTTGCCTAGCTAATTTAAACAGGCTGATTGGGAGAGGAGGGAGGGGGAGGAGAAGGAGTTTCGTGATGACGGGTAGTCACCGGTGGACTTTGATGAGAAACCGGCCGTGGCAAAGACACGATCCCAACGTGACAAGACTAAATCGGTAAAGCCCTAAAGCCTTCCCCGGCCTCTATCCTTCATGCTAACCAACAGGGCCCATAGCGCGCGTCCCTGTGTCCTATACGCACTAGAAGCCGAAAACACGTACTAAAAATATATGGAGGGGGTCCCTGGACGCACTAGATTTTAAAAGTGCGGGTCCTAGGACGCACTAAATTTCCTTTATCGTGAGTACCGTAGATACCATTTTCAGACTGCAATCGACACTTCGCAGTACACTATTCGTGACCACACTGTTTTATAAGTACACTGGGACTTTTCGGCTTTTGGACCCTTGGGACCCTCTAAAATACTGCAGTGGGGGTCCATGGACCCTCTAAGATTTAAAAGTGGGGGTCCCGTGGGGGGCCCTGACCAACGAAGCACCTACCTTTTTTTTTAAACGTGCAGTAATCGAAAAACAGATGGACTGTCAACGTTCCAGACTCAAGAATAAAAAACAAACAAACAAGGATGTCAGTTAGGCCACAAAAAAAAAATAGGTCTGTTTACGGTAACCCGACC
The DNA here is from genome assembly GCF_037325665.1 of Littorina saxatilis. Taxonomy (NCBI): domain Eukaryota; kingdom Metazoa; phylum Mollusca; class Gastropoda; order Littorinimorpha; family Littorinidae; genus Littorina; species Littorina saxatilis. The sequence continues at coordinate 69,213,749 of NC_090247.1, forward strand.
GACCCTAGTTTTTTCGCGCGACCCTAGACTTTTTTTTGGCATTTGGAAAAAAAAAAAAAAAAAAAAAATCTTGTTTTTTTTGGGCAAAATAACGTAAAAATATGGTTTTTTGGAAAAAAAAAAGAAAAAAAAAATCCCGACCTACCGACCCTATTTTTTTGGCCTATGTTACCGTAAACAGACCTATTTTTTTTGTGGCCTTAATGAAACGTTTAAGCCAGGATCAAGACCATTGCCGATTTAGAATTAAAAAAAAAGAAATGTTAGATAATGGAACGTACATTTTTGGACCAAAAACCACATCCCCAAGAACATCGACCAAATGATCTTTGTGGGAAAAATGACAAATAATTATGAGGCAAATGCAACAAGTAAATAAAAGACTCACCTAAATGTGCGTTTGATATGATCGTCTCTCGCATGATAAGTCTTTTATTTTTTTGTAACATCCGCCTCCTGATTATCTATCTGTCTGTTCACTATAAAAACAATTGGGTGGATGTACGTACTTGTGAATGTCTTTTTTTTTTGGTAAAAAAATTCACGTTCCATTAACTAACATTTTTTTGTATAATTCTAAATCGGCGAAGCTCTGGAACCTGCCCTCATCCTCATCCCTTCATGCTGCCCATCGCACCATCGACCCCTTTTTTTTCTCACACGTCCAGTACTTTTGAAGATGCCTTTCCTCTCCCATCTTGCTAAGTGGTTCCGCATCATAACTCTCACTTTCTCTTGCTTCACATATCGTACGCATTTTAAAGCGCTCTCCGCTTCCCGTTCAGTGTTTTTCACATCTTGCTAATCACCAAAAATCCACCCAGACGGGATGGGCTTTTCAGACAAATTCTTTCATAAAGACGTGTACTGATCATCAACGGCCTGGATTTTGTTGTTGTTGTTGTTGTTGTTGTCGCTGAGATAATTTCGGAAATTGACATGGGCGTCAGTTGCGAAAATAATTCAGCAACACGTTTTCGACTCGTGAGAGAAAGCAGCCATACAACTGGATATTGATATATAATATAACATGTTTCTATGCGGAAAGATTCTGCTACCCAACGCTACAGCCTGTACAGACCCGTGTAAACCAAACGGTTTGGTTTCCATGGAAATGAAAGTACCTTTCACGGGTGTTGTTTGACCACGAACACTAACGCTTGCACGCAAGCAATATACCACCCCATCGCAGCATTAACTAATTTTCCAGACGTCAATTACCTTTGAATATTGGTTGACCTTACCAGGATGAAATGCATGAGCATGAAAGGCAAGACCTGCTCGCAAGCACCATAGAACATGGGCCGCCATTGGCCTGATTACTGTTCTGATTGCACGCACGTGATACATAATTATACAACCCCATCGCAGCATTGACCAATAATTTTCCAGATGTCAATAACCTTTAAATATTGGTTGACCTTACCAGGATGAAATGCATGAGCATGAAAAGCAAGGCCTGCTCGCAAGCAACATGGAACATGGGCCTCCATTGTATAAACTGATTGGTGTTCTGATCGCACGCACGCGGCAATATCTACCACCCTATCGCAGTATTGACCAATATTGGGGACGTCATTTGCCTTTGACATTTGGTTGACCTGACAAGGATGAAATGCATGAGCATGAAAAGCCAGGCGGCCTGCTCGCAAGCAACATAAAACATGCGCCGCCATTGTAGAAACTGATTGCTACTCTGATCGTGGTCCTCCTTTGACGTGAGCCATCCTCCAGCAGGCTCACGCATGCGTGAAGGGCTTAATTACAATCCTCCTCTTTGATAGCCTTACATCGCTTATTGATCGTCTTCGAGCTCTGTCTCTCTCTCTCTGTCTCTCTCTCTCTGTCTCTCTCTCTCTGTCTCTCTCTCTCTCTCTCTCTCTCTCTCTCTCTCTCTCTCTCTCCCGCAGTCTCTCTCTCTCTCCAATTCTTTCTCTCTATATATCTCTCTCTGTCTCACACTCCCCCCATCTATCTCTCTCTCCATCTCTCTCTCTCTGTCTCTCTCTCTCGCTCTGTCTGTGTCTCCCACTCCCTCTCTGTGTCTCTGTCTCTCTTTCTCTCTCGCTCTGTCTCTGTCTCTCTCTCTTTCTCTCTCGCTCTCTGTCTCTATCTCAATTTGCTTGACTGTGTGTTTGTTCGTCCCAACAGAGACATAAATACATACTATCTATGTCTCTGGTCCCAAGGACAGATTGTAAGAAAAGGCCTGGCCTTCAGTCGTTATCCTTGTAAAAGAAAGTTCAGTTCAGTTCAGTTCAGTTCTCTTTCTCTCTCTCTCTCGTTCTCTCTGATCTCAAACCTCTATCCTTGAAAAATAAAGTTCCATCATCATCATCCTTCTTTTCTCCCTCTCTCTCTCTCTCTCTCTCTCTCTCTCTCTCTCTCTCTCTCTCTCTCTCTCTCTCTCTCTCTCTCTCTCTCTCTCTCTCTCTCTCTCTCTCTCTCTCGTTCTTGCTCTCTGTCTATCTCTCTTTCTCTCTCTCGGAGTCTCTCTCTCTTTCTCATAATCTCTCTCTCTCTCTCTCTCTCTCTCTCTGTATCTCCGTCTCTCTCTCTCCCTCTTTCTCAGAATCTCTCTCTATCTCTCTCTCTCTTTCTCTGTCGTTCTCGCTCTCTGTCTATCTCTCTTTCTCTCTCTCAGAGTCTCTCTCAGAGTCTCTCTCTCTCTCTCTGTATCTCCGTCTCTCTCTCTCCCTCTTTCTCAGAATCTCTCTCTATCTCTATCTCTCTTTCTCTGTCGTTCTCGCTCTCTGTCTATCTCTCTTTCTCTCTCTCAGAGTCTCTCTCTCTCTCTCTCTCTCTCTCTCTCTCTCTCTCTGTATCTCCGTCTCCGTCTCTCTCTCTCTCTCTCTCTCTCTCTCTCTGTGTATCTCCGTATCTCTGTCTCTCTGTCTCCGTCTCTCCCTCTCTCGGAGTTTATCTCGCAACGTTTCTCTCTCTGCCTCTGTCTCCTCCTTGATTCTTTGTGGGTAAAAGAAAAGTGAGAACGGTTCGAACAGACCCCTCTCTCCCCTCCTCACCCTCTTTGATATTCATGGAAAAGACGGAGGGGTGGGTGTGGTGGGGGGCGGGAGAGGGGGGCTGAACGATAGGCAGATTAGTACGCCTCCCGCACTTTCTGAAAGATGTTCTCTTCTCTTTCGTGTTTGCTCAGGGGAGACCACTCGATTTGAATTTCTGTCTCATTGAACAGAGGGATCGCCCTCAATGGCTTTTGGCATGTCATTCCCTGGTGTCGTGCATTTAGCATTTACTTTTTGTATGCATTTTTAAAGCCTTTAAACACTTTTTTGAACCTTTTTCTTTTAAGCTTCTTAATTTATACGATTGGGGAATGACACCTTAACTATTTTTACTTAATTTTTCCGACTTTTTGTCATATCAAAAGTTGCATCAGGCTTGCCACTGAATTCATATTAAAACGGCAAAAGCGGTATTTACACATGAAACGTGAAATCCTCCATATATATTCACATGCCACAAAGACAGCCAAGAACAGAGTATTCTGGGCCAGAAATATTTAACATTTTGTTGTCAAGTCTTAACTTGACTCCAGGTTATACAGAAAGCGCTCCTTACGCGCTCATTCCTTCAAAAAAAGGAGACCGTAGATCTATGCGTTTTGTCTTTGTAGAGTGCACTATGATTTTGAATTTTGATTACACAAACTGTTAACTTCACTTCGACTGGACTGCAAGGAAACTGCAATTTCTTGAGCAGTCAAAAAACAAATGAAAACAGAACACACAACAACAACAAAAAACACACACTTATTGATGCGTTCTTAAACCCCATGCTTTTTGTTTTGCAGCCGGTGTCACACACACAAGCAACATTTCAAATATTGACAACTTTCCATTTCTGTCGCATCGATTTTGTTTTGCTCCAAAGGGAACTAATTACCGGCAATTCAGCAAACACGGGGAGTTTTTCTCAAATATGCTGGGAAACAGCAGCTGAAGCTTTCTCTGTAAAAGAAACATTCTCCAGCAACCTGATGAAGAAACCTTCAGAATTTATCATATAAAAGCATTCTTCTTCTTATTGATCATGTGCTTTCGTGTGCACACAAAGGGAGGTAAGGCACAAGCAGGTCTGCGCTGCACGTAATTTCACCTGGGGAAATCTCCACCCTTAACCTACCAGGCGGGGCCGGGATTCGAACACTCAACCTTCTGCACGAAAGGTTGTCGTCTGATCCACTAGGCTATTGCGCCCGACTGCACTGAGATCAACTTTGACTGAGGTTGGAAAAATAGAATCTTTCCATTGGTATCCTTATTGATGTAGTCTTCTTCTTCTTCTGCGTTCGACGGTTGTGTCTAGGGTCGTAGTTCCGCTGCTGTCGTGAACTGGAACGTCGCTTTCAGGTCTTCTGACGTTCCCCAGAGCTTGGTCTCCAGTGTAGCTCCTTCTGGCCAGATCTGGTTCCGCAGCAGGGTGAAGTTTGTGCATGTATTCAATACATGTTCTACTGTCATTGATGTAGTCATTTTCCGATATTTTCTTAGAGGTAAAATTCCTGGCTCTCGCAGAAACCCGTCACGCGGTAACGCCCACCAGTAAAAGCAAGTTTACACATCATCATTACATTGCATTTGTCAAGAAGAAACCAGTTAAACGAAAGACCAACCCGTATGAATCACAATCTCTTTGTAGACATCTGTTTGAGTGAAAATCCATACTCTGAAATGTGTGCACTTTTTTGCATTAGCATTTGCAAACCCATTTAGTTTGCCTCTTATTCAGTCTACTCAGACATATATGCAAGGGAAAAAGTTCTTTTACAACCGATTCTGACGTCACAGAGGGTCGTAAAATCCAGAAATTGGGTCACGTGACCGTGCGATCGTTGCGGATAGCATCAATCAACTTCAGCGAAAGTACAGTTTCCGGGATCTAACATAAGAGTTAACATGACCTTTCAAAGTGAAAACGTGTACAAGTGACATGGTATCACTATATCCTTAAAAGCGAAAACATGTACAAGTGACATGGTGTTACTATATCCTTAAAAGTGAAAACGTGTACAAGTGGCATGGTGTTACTATATCCTTAAAAGTGAAAACGTGTACAAGTGACATGGTGTTACTATATCCTTAAAAGCGAAAACGTGTACAAGTGACATGGTGTCACAGTGAAAACGTGTACAAGTGACATGGTATCACTATATCCTTAAAAGTGAAAACATGTACACGTGACATGGTGTCACTATATCCTTAAAAGTGAAAACGTGTACAAGTGACATGGTGTTACTATATCCTTAAAAGTGAAAACGTGTACAAGTGACATGGTGTTACTATATCCTTAAAAGTGAAAACATGTACAAGTGACATGGTGTCACTATGTCCTTAAAAGTGAAAACGTGTACAAGTGGCATGGTGTCACTATGTCCTTAAAAGTGAAAACGTGTACAAGTGGCATGGTGTCACTATGTCCTTAAAAGTGAAAACGTGTACAAGTGACATGGTGTTACTATATCCTTAAAAGTGAAAACGTGTACAAGTGACATGGTGTTACTATATCCTTAAAAGTGAAAACATGTACAAGTGACATGGTGTCACAGTGAAAACGTGTACAAGTGACATGGTGTTACTATATCCTTAAAAGTGAAAATGTGTACAAGTGACATGGTGTTACTATATACTTAAAAGCGAAAACGTGTACTACTTTCATGGTGGTTGTGTTTTAGAGGTCACAGAAAATCCACCAGATTCTGAGAAGAAGACGAGGGAATTTAGTTTATTTTACCGATGGGGTATTTCTTAGGCCATAACTTTACGTTGTTCATTTAAACAGCGTTTTATTAAACATTAAACATTTCATTGGTACTATACTTCATGAGCATATTTAGAATCAACAACTTTGTTTTTGAGGTTAGGGTTAAAGGATTCATTTATAAAAATGTTATTCAATTTATTGTCCTGCAATTTTCCTAAAACAATTAACCTGTGTAACTTCTTCAGAATTTTTTTTTAATAAACATGTGATGCACCCTCAAATGAAAGGTCAAACAGGGCAGCGGAACTTGGCAAATGCCATCTGTGATTGATTGAAATGATGTGTCCGGGCAGTCCGTTTTAACTTTGACCAGCAACCCTTAAAGGTGTTGTCTTTCCCGTGGTCATTTGGCCCCCACAGATGTGTCCCGGCTTCCGCTTGACCATTCTGTGTGTCCAAGAACTTGACTTAATTGTGATTCTTGGGTCACGGGTTCTTCTTCTTCTTCTTCTTCTTCTGCGTTCGTGGGCTGAAACTCCCACGTACACTCGTGTTTTTTGCACGAGTGGAATTTTACGTGTATGACCGTTTTTTACCCCGCCATTTAGGCAGCCATACGCCGTTTTCGGAGGAAGCATGCTGGGTATTTTCGTGTTTCTATAACCCACCGAACTCTGACATGGACTACAGGATCTTTTTCGTGCGTACTTGGTCTTGTGCTTGCGTGTACACACGGGGGTGTTCGGACACCGAGGAGAGTCTGCACACAAAGTTGACTCTGAGAAATAAATCTCTCGCCGAACGTGGGGACGAACTCACGCTGACAGCGGCCAACTGGATACAAATCCAGCACGCTACCTACTGAGCTACATCCCCGCCCGGTCACGGGTTTGAATCCAGGTCGAGACGGACACGGGTCAAGTTCATGTGCAGACTCACAGACGGTATCAATATCAATCAATATCAATATGAGGCTTATATCGCGCGTATTCCGTGGGTACAGTTAAGTTCTAAGCGCAGGGATTTATTTTTTTATTTTTTTTATTTTTATTTTATGCAATTTATATCGCGCACATATTCAAGGCGCAGGGATTTATTTATGCCGTGTGAGATGGATTTTTTTTACACAATACATCACGCATTCACATCGGCCAGCAGATCGCAGCCATTTCGGCGCATATCCTACTTTTCACGGCCTATTATTCCAAGTCACACGGGTATTTTGGTGGACATTTTTATCTATGCCTATACAATTTTTCCAGGAAAGACCCTTTTGTCAATCGTGGGATCTTTAACGTGCACACCCCAATGTAGTGTACACGAAGGCACCTCGGTTTTTCGTCTCATCCGAAAGACTAGCACTTGAACCCACCACCCAGGTTAGGAAAGGGGGGAGAAAATTGCCAAGAGGGCTGTCACACATGCGACTGAGTCGCGCGATTTACCCTGTCACACAGCCGACTCAGTCGTAGAAAACAGCTACGACAAGTCTGCGACTCAGTCTCATGCGATTCCCTCGTAGCTTTGAGGTTTAGAACATGTTCTATTCCTGCGATCCAGTCGTCGGTCAATCGCAGGGGCAGAGCCAACAGAGCCAATCAGAACGCGTTGCTGCGGCCTTGACGCCGTGACGTAAAATAATGGCGGACAGTGGCGTACAGCGTCTCTTCGTCGATTCAAAACTTTTTGGAAGAACAGTTTTTTACTCAGATATAAAGGAGACGTTTTAGGCGTGTACAGCGGTCGGAAAACATTAATTGCAGCTGTCTGGGAACTTTATTTCTTGCAAAGGCGTAATGCTGAAAGGAATTTTTCAGAAAGGTAGAGCGACGTTCGAACATTTAGCGTCTGCTCTCGCAAAGCGCGTTTGCCGTGTTCACTATGACACATCACTTCCGCCCCGCTCGCGTGGAGTTATCGTTCGCCAGTCGTTCGTCTATCGTTCATCGTGTGACGGGTCAATGGCCTACGATGTGATGTGCGATCGGCCAAAGACTGAATCGCAAGACTGAATCGCAACGACTGAGTCGCCTGTATGACCGAGGCTTAACGCCCTGACCCAGGGTCGAACTCGCAACCTCTCGCTTCCGAGCGCAAGTGCGTTACCACTCGGCCACCCAGTCCTATATATCCATACCCCACCCCCGTGCCACCACAGTGGTACGTAAAAAAAATCTTGGTCACGGTAATTCGGTCATAAGTACAGGGGGCTGATACACCTACACACGCACACACCTGGGCGGTGCGACTTTTGTTGCTGGTAGCTCTCTTCCCCTAAGAAGCGACCCGACTTCCCAAGCAATAGGATCATGAAGTAATGGATAATGGAATTCTTATCCCACGTAAAAGCCTGGGCCACGGGCAGATCTTTGGTGTGTGAGCGTGACTATGATTCTCTCCACGAGAAGGAATGTATCTTTTACTAATTCCGTCGTTGATAACGTGCTTGCAGCGTGACCTCTTAAGCCTTGTTGTCAGGCAGTCAATCACAGCCGCTGAGAGCCAGAGCCCAGCCATGAGTGACAGCAGGTATTGATTCTTCCTACCATTAACCACCTGCCCGACAGAACCAGTCTGACCTTGACACCCCCCCCCCCACCCCCCAGTATTGAATGATGCCTTCTCCATGCAGGGACACGGTTGCGATCTCTAGGAGCACGACAGATATATCTGAGCCATGTCCATACAGAGAATAAGATGAGAGAGGAACAAGCAGACTTCTCCATGCAGGGACACGGTAGCAACCTCTTGGAGCACGACACAGATATCTGAGCCATGTCCATACAGAGAATAAGATGAGAGAGGAACAAGCAGACTTCTTCATGCAGGGACACGGTTGCGATCTCTAGGAGCACGACACAGATATCTGAGCCATGTCCATACAGAGAATAAGATGAGAGAGGAACACGCAGACTTCTCCATGCAGGGACACGGTAGCGATCTCTAAGCCCAGTCCATGCATGAGAGTGAGAGAAGGAACAAACGACGTTCACAATCAGCTGCTGATAACAGTAGGTACTGTTATATTGAGTTAATGTTAAAACATTTTAGTCATGGAGTGACCGGGGTCCTGATTTGGCCTATTATGGTCCGCTGGACCCGAAAAGCAATAGCTAACTATCGAGTGACCGAGCGCACACCAAAAACAATCACTGACCGGAAACAACAACAACAACAACAACAACAACAACAACAACAACAACAACAACAACAACAACAACGGTGATCCAATAGGATATATATATATATATATAAAGAGAGGGTAATACTTTGAATAAACTTACTTATTAAATCCCGAACCCATCAGTGTGTCCATCTTGCTGTTCTCTTCTTTTTCTATCTTAACATTCTTACGATCCACCTAGAAATGGTAGCGCTACTGTGAAAAAACGCCTATAAAATTATATAAACTTGCCGTCTGTTTCTCGTGTTCTTTAAAAGCAATTAGTCACGTGACGCAAAGAATACCAACATCCTTCTTCAGTAGCCGCATACGCACAATGTGACACCGTTGTTTTGAAGCGCTACCAAGTGCAAGCGGTATCTTAATTTGCGCCGAGGTTAGTACTAAAAATACTCACATATATACATTAGTACGCAAACAGCTATAACTAAACTCACCCCCAGAGCCAAAAAGCAGCACAGAAGTCTTGTCTTTGAATTCCTCATTGCATCACCACAAGAAGGTACAGATGATCACACAGTATACACACGTGTATATCTATTCACAAAACCCCAAGCACGGTTCACTTTATCTTCTCATTTAGATGTCGACGAAAACCAAAAATCCACAGGCAAGACAAAATTACAAGTTGGAACCAACACAGAATGGCAAGAACTGTCCAGTAGTTCTGTGACAGCGCTGCTACCGACCAAACATAGACGGTGTCACCGTCAGTGAAGTAAATAAGAATCTACGATCCTCAAGAGTTGGAGCTTGACATAAAATCGAAACCGCAGTCGCAGCGAGCTTTTCATCCGAGCCAGTGAGTAAGTAGGTAAACCATACAACCCATAGTACTTTTATATGATCTCGACCTATCATCGATGTTTGCTGCCTTACATGCCAAACGGCATAACGGGCAGTAAGTAAGTAAGTATCATCGATGTATCATCAGTGAAGTAAATAAGAATCTACGATCCTTAAGAGTTGGAGCTTGACATAAAATCGAAACCGCAGTCGCAGCGAGCTTTCCATCCGAGCCAGTGAGTAAGTAGGTAAACCATACAACCCATAGTACTTTCATATATAATCTCGACCTGTCATCGATGTTGTCACCATCAGTGAAGTAAGTAAGAATCCACGATCTTCAAGAGTACAGAGCTTGACATAAAATCAAAACCACAGTCGCAGCGAGCTTTTCGTCAGCGTTTGAGCAGAAAGGTTATCAGTGAGTTAGTACCTAAACCATACAATCTGTAGTATTTTAAAAGAATCTCGACCTAACATCGATGTTGTCACCATCAGTGAAGCTATAAGTAAGAATCCACGATCCTCAAGAGTACAGAGTTTGACATAAAATCGAAACCACAGTCGCAGCGATCTTTTCGTCAGAGTTTGACCAGGATCTAATTAGTGAGTAAGTAGGTGAACCATACAACCAATAGTACTTTTAAGCATTTCGACCTAATATCGATGCTGTGACTATCAGTAAAACTATATAAGTAAGAATCCACGATCTCCAAGAGTACAGAGCTTGATAAAAAGTATCGTGCGAGTTTCCCGAGTAACTATTAGGGAGTGACTAACTAAACCACAACATCGACACAACTATTCAGTAGTTGCGTGACAGCAAAGCTCCTAACCAAATAACGATACTATCACCATCCGAGTATTTAAGTAAGTAGGGGTTTACGGCCCCTGACAATACAGACTTTGACACGAAATGGAAACCACAGTGAGAATGTCATCAGAGTTGAACCACAAACTATGAGTGAGTCAGTAACTAAACGAGAACACCCGCAACACTGTCAAGTAATTTCTACCTAACATCGATTTGGTAAAGTAAGAAGGAACATAATACGGTCATAAAATACACAGCTTTACACAAAATGGAATCCACAGTCGCAGTGAGAGTGTCATCAGAGTTAGACCACAAACTATCAGCGAGTACAAGGAACTAAACCACAACATCCACAGAACTGTCATTTCGACCTAGAATCGATGTTGTCACCATCGGTAACGTAAGAAGGAATAATGGTCACAAAGTACACCGCTTGACGGACACAAAAACGAAATCACACTGGCAGGAAAGGTTTCAGCGAAGAAACTCCGCAGACATGTACGTCAGTAAGTAAGTAACTAAACCAACCAATCCACAGAACCGTTCAGTAATATCGACCTGACATAGATGTTGTCATCTTCAATGAAGCACGCAGGAACGTAAGTTCTACGTAAGAGCTTGACATAAAATCGAAAGTCATAGCCGCAGTGAGACTTTCACCAGAGCGGTTAGGCAAAAAAAAAAAAAAGGTCTGTTT